>NC_043017.1:25202499-25249999 GCF_006345805.1 Octopus sinensis
AAGTACCATATATACAACCACCCACACCCAGATATGTCTCTGAAAACAATAACCCTCTGCTTGAATGGGCTACGGTTCCCCAGAGCTGACTGTGTATCTCTTCCAGGTGGTGCTATTAAATTAGACATGGCCTGGGTTAACTTCGGCCGAAACTTATCTAAGTAATCTGATCTATGCTGTAACCTTTTAATCAAAGCATGACAACGTGGGTAGAGGCTGATATCTTAACATTTCTGATGGTCTTAAGTATAAAAAAATTATTAAAGATTTATATAGAACTACATTCAGAGTATGTCTATAAGCTATTGTGTTTAGACCTGGTTTTAATAAAGCAATCCAAAATTAGAAAAATCAAAAATCTGCGACAATCTCAGTCCCATGAGGATCGGATAATGGATTTTCAACTGTGTAAAGAAACTGATTGTGGTGATCGTAGTTTTGACAGTGATTGTGGTGAAAGCAGAGACAGTGTTAATGATGATGATGGTTGAGATAAGTATGGGAGGAGAATAAAATAGTATCTCTGTTATGTTATTACTGGCGTTGGTTTAGGAAATTGGGCGATTTTCAGCATGCTTGTATATGAGAGGAAATGAGCTGCTTGGTGGAGGTCTGCGCTCTCTCAGTGCTTTTCTAGTTTTTATTTGTTAATTGGGTCACAATTTAACCATGGGTGACTGCTGGTCTTCCATAAACAACCTTGCTTGGACTTGTGCCTCAGAGGGTAACTTTCTAGGAGCAATCCCATGGTCATTCGTGACTGAAGGGTGTCTTTACGCTTTTACAGAGTTGAATAGTAATGTAGACTAACAGGATTTGAACATGGGATATAGAAGGAACAATGTTGTTAAGGGACTCTGTAAAGGCTTTTTTGGTGACTTGATTTGTGTGTGTGTGTCTCTACATGTACATATATCATCAACGCTGTTTCATCATTTTAACATCCACTTTTCCATGCTTGCATGAGTCAGATGGAATTTATTTGGGATAGATTTTCTATGGCTGGATGCCTTTCCTATTGCCAATCCTCTCCTGTTTCCAAGCAGAGTAATATTTCCCTACAGCTGGACAAGTTTTTGCAGAACATCAGTCACACACTGTCAAGACAAGGAAATAACAGAGTGACCCAAGGTCCAAGAGTTTCATGAATTGGCACTTATATATATATACACACACACACATATATATACACACACACATATATATATATACACACACATATATATACACACACACACACACACACATATATATATATATACACACACACACACTCACATATATATATATTTTTATATATATATATATATATAAATACACTACGATCTCGGAGTGGTTGGTGTTAAGAAGGGCATCCAGCTATAGAAACTTTGCCAGATCAGATTGATCCTGGTGCAGCCTCTGGCTCACCAGTCCTCAGTCAAACCGTCCAACCCATGCCAGCATGGAAAGCAGACATTAAATGATGATGATGACGACACACACACATAATGAGATTCTTTCAGTTTCTGTTGACTAAATCCACTCACAAGGCTTTGGTCATCCTAGGGCTATAGCTGAAGATGCTTACCCAAGGTACAATGTAGTGGCACTGTACCTGAAACTATGTGTTTGGGAAGCAAACTTCTTAACCACACACACACACACATACAGACATACTTTGATACTTTGATAGGTTTCGGCCATAATTGGCCCAGGCCATGTCTAACTTAATAGCACAGTTCTTCCATTAAAAAAAAAATCAACACAAATGTGTTCCTGTATGTTTGAGAGGTGACCAACAGGTTTGGGAACAGGAAGAGCATCCAGTCGTAAAACACAGCCTCAGAAAACTTGTCCAACTCATGCTAGCATGGAGATTATGATGCTAAATGAATGACAAGGATTTCAACATTAAACAATAACTGTACAAAACAAAAACAACAACAAAACAAGCAGAAAATTTAAGGAGTTTGTTTCTTAAATAAAAAATATATTTCCTTTAATAATTTACAGAACCAATATGGTGAACAAGACCAGCACAGTTAAATGACAACACCACAATGAGTGATGCAAAGTTGGTCTAAATGACATTTTATTTACAGGGCTGAGAGACAAAACTCCTCCTCCAAAAACTGTGCAGTAAACTCAACCAAGATGCCATCAGTGGAGTGACAGTAGATGGGTAGATTCTCCTCCAAGGTGCTGCTGCTAGATGTCTAGATTCCCACTGGAAACCAGGGAAGGATTAAATTACAAGAAACAATGAGAAATACCATTTCCCAAGATGCTGTTGTTGAAGGTGTAGAATCCATCAAAGCAACAATAGAGAAAATTTACTTCCATGGGAATGGTAATGCAAGTTAAGCCTTTAGCATTCAGATGACTCTAGTAAATATGTTTTTTTATTTGCATTGTTTTGAATTAATCTTGAAGTATCTTATAGCTTTGAGATTTTGATGATGCCAGTGGTATGTAAAAAGTACCATTCGAGCGTGGTTGTTGCCAGTGCTGCCTGATTGGCTCCCGTGCCGTTGGCACATAAAAAACACCGTTCAGATGTGGTCAATGCCAGTACTGCCTGACTGGCCCTCGTGCCGGTGGCATATAAAAAGCACCCACTACACTTTTGGAGTGGTTGGCGTTAAGAAGGACATCCAGCTGTAGAAATTTTTCCAGATCAGATTGGAGCCTGGTACAGACTTCAGGCTTGCCAGGCCTCAGTCAAACCGTCCAACCCATGCCAGCATGGAAAGCGGATGTTAAACGACAATGATGATGATAATGAAATGTTTATTTTTAGAATGACATTGTAAGGTTGCTGTAAGAGATTAGATCTAAATGGTTTGAACAAAAACCAAATAGAATATTTGGTTCCGGTATGGCTGGATAAAATGTTAAACGGTTAAGTTTCTCTTAGAAGACAATCTTCATCATCATTTAATGTCCAACTTCATGCATGCATGAGTAGGATGGTTGACAGGATCCAGCCAGGTAGACGACTACCCCAGGCTACTGTGTCTCTCTTGGCAGGGTTTTTACAGCTGGATGCCCATCCTAACACCAACCACCCTGTGGAGTGGACAATATGCAAATTTCCCCAGAGGGTAATTCTCTATCAAGAGTTGATAACAGAAGCAGACCTCCACCAAGATGGCAGTGTGACAGAGATTCTTTCATCAAGGAGTCAATATGAAAGGTGAACACCTCCACGATGGCAATACGAAGAGTAAGCCCCATCGAGGTGACAGTGGAGAAGGTCACCCCCACCGTGTTGATAACAGAAGCACACTTCCACCAAGATGGCAGTGTGACAGAGATTCTTTCATCAAGGAGACAATATGAAAGGTGAACTCCTCCAAGATGGCAATACGAAGAGTAAGCTCCATCAAGGTGATAATGGAGGTCACCTCCACCGTGTTGATAACAGAAGCAGACCTCCACCAAGATGGCAGTGTGACAGAGATTGTTTCATCAAGGAGACAATATGAAAGGTGAACTCCTCCAAAATGGCAATACGAAGAGTAAGCTCCATCAAGGTGATAATGGAGAAGGTCACCTCCACCATGTTGATAACAGAAGCAGACCTCCACCAAGATGGCAGTGTGACAGAGATTGTTTCATCAAGGAGACAATATGAAAGGTGAACTCCTCCAAAATGGCAATACGAAGAGTAAGCCCCATCAAGGTTATAATGGAGAAGGTCACCTCCACCGTGTTGATAACAGAAGTAGACTTCCACCATGATGGCAGTGTGACAGAAATTGTTTCATCAAGGAGACAATATGAAAGGTGAACTCCTCCAAGATGGCAATACGAAGAGTAAGCTCCATCAAGGTGATAATGGAGGTCACCTCCACTGTGTTGATAACAGAAGCAGACTTCCACCAAGATGGCAGTGTGACAGAGATTGTTTCATCAAGGAGACAATATGAAAGGTGAACTCCTCCAAGATGGCAATACGAAGAGTAAGCTCCATCAAGGTGATAATGGAGGTCACCTCCACCGTGTTGATAACAGAAATAGACTTCCACCAAGATATCAGTGTAGTGGAGATTAAACTTTACCAAGGTGAGAATACAGGGAGGAAGAAATATCACCAAGGTGACAATATGAAGAAGAAACTTCTCCATGGTGAGATAAAGAAGAGTGAAGTTCAGTAATATGACAATAAGCCTCCATTAAACCCTTAGCATTCAAGTTTCTCTGTCTAATGTAATCCTTATCTATCAACATTGTTTGGAATTAATCCTGCATTACCTCATAGCCTCAAGATTTCAATGATGTGAATGTATATTTTTAGAATGACTTTGTAGGGTAGGTTTGAGAGGCTAGATCTTGTTGTTACAAACTTATAACAGGCAGAATATCTCAGCTGGATATGACCAGTTTAAATACTAAAGACTTAAGTTGACAATAGGAAGAGGAAAGATCACCAAGGTGACAATAAGAAGAGCGAAGTTCAGTTATGAGGGGGTGCTGAAAAGTTCCTGGCTTTAAGGGTATCACAAAAGGACTGCGGAAATAT
The DNA here is from genome assembly GCF_006345805.1 of Octopus sinensis. NCBI lineage: Eukaryota > Metazoa > Mollusca > Cephalopoda > Octopoda > Octopodidae > Octopus > Octopus sinensis. The sequence continues at coordinate 25,207,007 of NC_043017.1, forward strand.
TACCTAACTCGGAAATGAGCGAGGGTTGATGACAGGAAGGGCATCCAGCTGTAGAAAATCTGACCCAGCAAATTCCATCTGACCATTGGACATAAGGAAAAATGGGTATTAAAATAATGACAATGATTGCGGGGGGGGGGGGGGGGGTTGAAAAGTTCCTAGCTTTAAGGGTATTGCGAAAGGCCTGGTTGGAGCCCCAACCTTCCGAGTTCTTTTACAAGGCTCAGAAAAACTGAAGGGCCGCTGCAATAAATGTGTGAAGCTGAGAGGGGAATATGTTGAATAAAATCATTATTAACTGATCCTCCTGTATTTTCTTTTACATAAAGCCAGGAACTTTTCAGTACCTCCCCATACATGACAACAGTAAATGTCATTGAAGTGGCAGAAGTTGGAGGAGGAGTAAACTGCACCAAAACAATGACAACAACAAGAACAAGAAGAAGAACAGATGGGAGGTGTAGCTCAGCTATGCGATAAACGATACACGCCCGATGTGTAGATCAGTTTCTGGTCCTTCACTTTCTTGTCAAGGAAGGCCTTCAGCTCAGCCAGACTGCATTCCACAGAAGAAGGACCTTGGACGGCAAACATACGCAGCATCGAGTGGATCCTCTCGATGGGGAGACTTTCCAGATTGGTCAACATGCCGACAATGTATGTCCAGAAAACCTGTAGAAAACAGAAGTGTGGATGTATATGACTAAATCATACAGATATCACTGCTATGTAGTGAGTGTGTGGGCATATATGTGCGAGTGTGTGTGCATATGTTCGAGTGTGTGTGCATATATGTGTGAGTGTGTGTGCATATGTATACGAGCAGGTGTGCATATGTGTGTGAGTATGTGGGCATCTGTATACAAGCAGGTGTGCATATGTGTGCGAGTGTGTGGGCATCTGTATACAAGCAGGTGTGCATATGTGTGCGAGTGTGTGGGCATCTGTATACAAGCAGGTGTGCATATGTGTGCGAGTGTGTGGGCATCTGTATACAAGCAGGTGTGCATATGTGTGCGAGTGTGTGGGCATCTGTATACAAGCAGGTGTGCATATGTGTGCGAGTGTGTGGGCATCTGTATACAAGCAGGTGTGCATATGTGTGCGAGTGTGTGGGCATCTGTATACAAGCAGGTGTGCATATGTGTGCGAGTGTGTGGGCATCTGTATACAAGCAGGTGTGCATATGTGTGTAGAAGACAAGTGGTGTTGTGTGGCTGAGTAACAAAAGTGACTTTGGCAGGATTTGAACTCAGAACATGAACAGTTAAAACAATCCCTGCAAAATATTTTTACCTGAAATTTTGGGGAAGGGATTAGTTAATTACATCGGCACCAGTGTTTCACTGGTGCTTAATTTATTGACCCCGAAAGAACGAAAGGCAAAGTCGACCCGGCAGAATTTGAACTCAGAACTTAAAGAACACTTTGTCTGGCATGCTAATGATTCTGCCAACTCGCTATTGCTATAAAAAAAATGAAATTTGACTCCAAACATCTTATAGGTGCAGGAGTGGCTGTGTGGTAAGTAGCTTGCTAACCAACCACATGGTTCCGGGTTCAGTCCTATTGCATTGCATCTTGGGCAAGTGTCTTCTGCTATAGCCCTGGGCCGACCAATGCCTTGTGAGTGGATTTGGTAGACGGAAACTGAAAGAAGCCTGTCATATATATGTATATATATATATATATGTATGTGTGTGTGTGTTTGTCCCCCTAGCATTGCTTGACAACCGATGCTGGTGTGTTTACGACCCCGTCGCTTAGCGGTTCGGCAAAGGAGACCGATAGAATAAGTACTGGGCTTACAAAGAATAAGTCCCGGGGTCGAGTTGCTTGACTGAAGGCGGTGCTCCAGCATGGCCGCAGTCAAATGACTGAAACAAGTGAAGAGTAAAGAGTAAGAGTATACATCTACTGACCTGCATTTGCTCTTCCATTTGAGCCCTCATCGATGCCATGGCAGATTCTGTCTCTTCTTCATCAGCAAGCATAATATCATCAGAGTTAGCTCGTTGCTCTTCAACGAGGAGGAAAGTGTCGGTGGCTTCCTCTTTAAGCAAGCCTTGGCTCTGCCAATATGCGATTTTTCTTCGCAGGGCAGTGGCCGGGATCTGTAGGACACTGCTCAGCTCTTCAACTGTCCACTGGTCTAAAGAGAAAGAGAGAGAAAAAAACCCAGAAGTTAAAATGTTGGGGTTCCCCTTTGTTTCTATGTTGTTGAGTTTCATGGCAGTAGGGACTGAATGATCATGATCAAAGGTGCAGGAGTGGCTGTGTGGTAAGTAGCTTGTTTACCAACCACATGGTTCCGGGTTCAGTCCCACTGCGTGGCATCTTGGGCAAGTGCCTTCTACTATAGCCTCAGGCCGACCAAAGCCTTGTGAGTGGATTTGGTAGATGGAAACTGAAAGAAGCCCATCGTATATATGTATGTATATGCGTGTGCGTGTTTGTGTGTTGTGTTTGTCCCCTAGCATTGCTTGACAACTGATGCTGGTGTGTTTACGTCCCCGTTACTTAGCAGTTCGGCAAAAGAGACCGATAGAATAAGTACTGGGCTTACAAAAGAACAAGTCCTGGGGTCGATTTGCTTGACTAAAGGCGGTGCTCCAGCATGGCCGCAGTCAAATGACTGAAACAAGTAAAAGAGTAAAGAGTAATCCATCGTCATCATTTAGCATCTGCTTTCCCTGCTGGCATGGGTTAGATGGTTGGACTGAAACTCGTAAGCTGAAGAGTTGTACCAGGTTCCATTCTGATTTGGCATGGTTTCTACGGCTGGATACCCTTCCTAATGCCAACCACTCCAAGAATGTAATGGATGCCTTTTATGTGCCACCGGTACAGGTGCCAGTTGTGTGACACCAGGATCGGTCACAACTACGATCTCACTTGGCTTGACAAGTCTTCTTAAGCATGGCATATCACCAAAGGTGTCGGACACTAATCATCACTTCTGCAAGGCCCACCGTTTGCAGCATGCTTTTAACGTGCCACCAGCACAGGTGCCAGTAATGTGATACTGACATCAGCCACAACTACAATTTCGCTTGGCTTGACAAGTCTTCTCAAGCATGGCCCTTCGCCAAAGACCTTGCTCACTTGTTATCACCTCCATGAGGCCCAACGTTCAAAGGGTGCTTTTTATATGCCACCAACATGGGTGTCAGTTACATCACATCGGAATTGGTTACAACTATGATTTCACTCGGCTTATCGAGTCTTCTCAAGCACAGTATATTGCCAAAGGTTTTGGTCACTAATCATCACCTCCGTGAGGCCCAACACTCGAAAGGTGCTTTTTATGTGCCACTGGCACAAATTCCAGTTATGGGACACTGGAATCAGCCACATCTATTATTTCACTTGGCTTGATGAATCTCCTCAGATATGGCACATCGCCAAAAGTCTCGCTTTGCTAATATTTCATTATAAAAATATGATGGGATTTTTTCAAAACACTGAATGGTCATGGAGGTTCACCAGAGTAAAATAGGAATTGAAAGGGTCCATAGGTAAAAAAATGGTTGAGAACCACTGGTCTTGATACTCTATATTGTCAATGATAACCAAGGACATCCCATGGGAGGAGATAGGGCACAGTGTGTCTGGCTGGGTCCAATCAGTCTGATGCATGCTTGGAAGTCTCTGTGGCAGGTCGGGCATTGGTGGTCTGTTGGGACTGAAGGCAAGGAATTGCATCTGGACTTGTGCAGTTCAAGAGTTAGTCAGCACTTTTGAACCACATCTAAAAACAGCCAAATTAATAGGGGACCACAGAAACAAACTGAGAGGTCAGCAGTCTCCATCCTGACAACTGCTAGGTTACATTCATGGCCAAAACACTTCACATTCAACAGGTGAATCCACTTAGCTGTCAGTGGATACCACAGGATAGGATGAATTCACTACAGCAAGCAGTGGAAGCACTGCAAAATACACAAGTGTTTTGTTAGATTTGCAGTGTGATTTCATTTCTTGGACACATGAAAACTATGTAGAATCCTGTCAGATGGGCTGTTGTTTGTTCCTTCTCGAGCCATGCCTGGCTCATAAGGGCCGGTTTCCTGGTTTCTTGGCGTATAAGTTCCCCACCTGGACGGGATGCTGCTCCGTCGCAGGTGAGCTGCAAGATGCAGGAAGAAAGAGTGAGAGAAAGTTGTGGCGAAAGAGTCAGCAGAAGTTTCGCCATTATCTTCTGCCGTAGCCACGTGGATCTAAGGTGTTTCGCTCATAAACACACACATCGCTCGGTCTGAGATTCGAACCCGCGATCCCTCGACCACGAGTCCGCTGCTCTAACCACTAGGCCATGTGCCTCCACTGTCAGATGAGCTGTACCTCTCAGGAGTGGTATACTTAATCCAATGCCTAATTTAGCACCAGCACATGGTCCTTTGGGTGCTAAAAGCATCCAAGGGCCAGATGGTGTTGCAAACTTTCAAGCTACCTCGTAACTCATGAATCAGGGTTGCTTCTTATCAATTTTGATCAACTTTTAAACACCTTACAAACTTAGAGATACAAAGGGTGTTGCCTTTCTTGACTAAACTATCAAAAAATAAGATAAAAGCAAAAAGTCTCAGTTTGCTAATAATATTTCATTATAAAAATATGAGGTCCACCAGAGTAAACTAGGAACCAACAGGGTCCATAGGTAAAAAACGGTTTAGAACCATTGGTCTTGATACTCTATATCTGAATAAAAGAAGAGATGGTCATAAGTGGAATGTTTTGGATCATAGTTGACCTGGGGCTAAACAACATCACAGGACAGTCTGTTAAAGATGATGTAGAGGTACAGGTAAACTGTACAAGTAATTAATGCTTACCTTTATTTTGAAACTGCATTATGATAGCTGCGTGTACAGGTGAGACATTCAGGTTGAGCACTCTCTCTTTTAGTTCAATGTCGATGTTGACCAGACCTGTGTGTATAAGGAGAGACTAGAGTGAGGTGTGCGAGAGGGAGAAGAGATAGCAAAGGAAAGGGGGAGAGAGAGAGAAGATAGCAAAGAAGAGGGATAGAGAGGAGATAGCAAAGAGGGACAGAGAGAGAAAGAAAGAGAAATGAGAAACAGAGAAACATAACTAAACATGCTGTATATTCAATGGTAGTGTCCCAACATAAACAGCAGTGCCCCAGCATGGCCACAAACAAGTAGAAACTGTATAGCAAACCCATCCCATCCATTTAATCCTGGAAAAGTTGACTTTAAAATGATAAGGAGGATGAGGAGGAGTAGGGACATTAGAATGGATGTCATAAAAAAATCATGGTTTCTTGCCATATTTTATTATCAGTCTTGGAGACTCAAAAGGTGTCATGGTAGTGGCATAGCTACTGTGTGTGCTGCCTGGGGCAGCCCTTCAGTTTGCCCCACCCACCCTACTCTGCCACAAAAATGCAAGGTAATACAGTTGGCCCAAAAGTGCCACCCATCTCATAAAAGTGTCACTTGGGGAAGACAGCCCCCATGCACCACCCACCTTAGAAAAGTGTCACTAGGAGAAGACTGCCGCCATGCATCCTGCCCCCACCACCACCACCACTTCATACTACTGTGTCATAGATCAAAAAACAAAACCCCCAAAATGTACAAATCCCACCGAAACAGAGTTTCATGACATATTTACCTAAATGGGGTTTCCATATCAACGTGCGATTTCCTTTCCTGGATTCAAACTTTTTGGTGTAGTTCTCCAAACAAGTCTGCATATTTTCAGGCAAGTTGAGTTTCTCTTCTCTGAATGTCGGCCAACACTGAGCAGACAGAATCATGGCATTGATTTCAATATCCTATAAAAACAGAAAAAAACAAAAGAAATCAACTGATTTGGTAGCAGCTCATAAAATGCTACTTTATACTAAAAAGTTCTATTACTGGTGCAGGCATGGTTTTGTGGTTAAGAAGCTGGCTTTGTAACGAAGTGGTTCTAGGTTCAGTCCCGTTGTGCATCACTACAGCCCCTGGCTAACCAATACCTTATGAGTGGATATGGAAGACAGAAACTGTGGCAGCCTATTTTGTGTGTGTGTGTGTATATAAAAGGGCCCCTTTGGTCATGTATGGCCATGGGATTGCACCTAGAAAGTTTCCCTCTGACACACAAATCTGGGCAAGGTTGTTTATGGAAGACCAGCATTTTACTCGAATGCATGCATGCATACATACATGCATACAAATTAGAAGCAGCGCTAGTGTTGTAAACATTACTGGACACATGCTCAATGTATGAATGCTAGTTGTTTGCCAGAAGGCTACAAGCTGGCATGGTGGAGATTATTCTCTCTAAGGCTGGTTGTTAAAACACCTGAAAGTCATAGACAGGCCAGACAACTCATCCTGAGTCCCATTCAGGAGTGATGGTCATCGATGTTTTGCAATCTCAATATCATGTACCTGAACCAAACCAAAGGAATATTGAATAGCCTGTCCTAGACTATATGTACAATGATGTAAAAACCATTCTGCTGGTGTGTGTATATATATATATACACACAAACACACACATACATATATATATGCCTGAATGTATAATATATGTATGTACATATGTCTAACCTATGCCAGCATGGAAAACTGATGTTAAATGATGTCTATGTGTGTGTGTGTGTGTCATTGTGCCTGTTTGTCATCCCACCCAACAGCTTGATGACTGGTATTGGTTTGTTTACATCCCTGTAACTTAGCAGTTTGGCAAAAGAGACCAACAAAATAAGTACTGGACTTAAAATAAGAAAGCATAGGCACCAGGGGGCGAAACCTTTGAAAGCAGTGCTCCAGCATGTCCACAGTCCAACGAATGAAACACACAAGAAGATCAAAAATGGAATAGTCATGGATGGGTTGCCTTTACTGAGATGTCTACTGGGACTAAACAACAACAACAACAACAACAACTGAGACACACAGACAGACTACTTACATCCGCATTTTCTTCTGGCTCGTCTTTCTTCTTATCTTCCTTTATGATGGCATTGATACGTCTTGAGTCTGTGACATCCTTCAGCATCACCTCGCAGTAGTGGAGCTGGGATTCACCGAATCGCAGCTTCAGCAGTTCCAGGTACCGGATTTCACGTTCGGTGTCGTAGTTGAACTGCGAGAGGATGCGGTCGGCCAGCAGGTTGCGGTATTCATTTACAAACAGTTCTTTGCTTCCATATATGTTCACCAGCATGCTGATAATGTCTGACGTTCTTCTCACCTTCGACATGGATGCTGCATTGACAAGTCAGAAAAAGAGAAGAACCAATAAAAGTCATCTCCCAATATTTGGTCACACTGGCCTCTCACTAAACAATACTGTAACATGGAGTTGAAGAAAGGAAGCCCCCTAAAACAGTGGTTTTCAACTATTTTTTGCCTTTAGACCCCTTTGATTCTCATTTCATTAGTGGACCTCCATAGCCATTCAACGTTTAAAATGCCCTTGTTTGAAAATACAAGGACACAGACTGTGTTGTATAGTCAGCTGGAGACGATGTCTCCTGGGGCTAAATTACAGCAACATTCGTCCTAAACCAGGACTGCCATGTTATGTTGGCAAATAGACTTTACTCTAAATCCAATTATATTCCTATAATTAGATATTATTAGGAATAGTATTAAAAAAATTGATTAAAACATTCGGTGTATTGCAGAAGTATAACCTATTTATTGCAGATGAATTTTAACAACAAAATCTTACACAGACTTGCGACCGAGGGATCATGGGTTCGAATCTCAAACCGGGTGATGTGTGTGTTTATGAGCAAAACACCTAAGCTCCATGCGGCTCTGGCAGAAGGTAATAGCAAACTTCTGCTGGCTCTTTCGCCACAACTTTCTCTCACTCTTTCCTCCTGCATCTTGCAGTTCACCTGCAATGGACCGGTGTCCCATCCAGGTGGGGAGCCTACACGCCAAGGAAACCGGGAAACCAGCCCTTATGAGCCAGGCATGGCTCGAGAAGGAACAAACATCTACCACTTATACAGCTACAAAAAAAAAAGAAAAGAAAAAGCAACAAAAACTAAAAGAAAAATTGGAAGTAAAAATATATGACGATAATGAAGATGTCTTACTTGGATCAGCATCCACTGGATCGGGTATCCATTTGTTCCAATCTTCATCATCACTCGCAGCATTGTCGTCAACAATGTGAGGCAAACCTCGGATCAATTCATCAGAAAGCTCGTTGACCCCTTCCTCAGTTAAACTGGACACAATGCAGCGCACTGTGTTATCACGATCTCTGCAATGGGACAGACAGACAGGTGACTGTGCTAGAAGGGCTGGGAGAAAATTTTTCTAGGTACTCTTAGTTATATAAAGAAAAAATACTCCCAAAAAGCAAAGTCCACTTTGAGTCACATGGTCAATACTTAGATAAACTCTGGCAAACCCTACTTTTTTCTGTTAAGGGTTTATATGCCCCAATATTAGACTATTTACTGAAGTCACTACACGGTGATTGCTTATAAAATATTTTTATTATTATTTATAGTTTGTAAAATTTGGCACCACTTACCAAATAATTACTTCTTAAAATGCACATAGAAAGTTTGTGTACAAGATAACAACACTGAAATTATAGTTCTTAAATCTGACTGAAAACAGGAGTACGTTAGTGTAATGGTAGCACACTAGTCACGATTACACAGAAATGTGGGTTCGTGTCCCATGCATATGGCAAACCCTACTTTTTTGTCTGTCAAGGGCTTATATGCCCCAATATTAGACTATTTACCTTAGTCAATGCACGGTGATCACTTACAAGCTTTAAGCCTATAAAATATTATTTATACATATATATATAATTAGGCACAGGAGTGACTGTGTGGTAAGTAGATTGCTTACCAAGCACATGGTTCCGGGTTCAGTCCTGTTGCATGGCACCTTGGGCAAGTGTCTTCTACCAAAGCCTTGTGAGTGAATTTGGTAGATATGTGTATATGTTTGTGCTTCTGTGTTTGTTCCCCCCCACACACCATCGCTTGACAACCAATGATGGTATGTTGACGTCCCCATAACTTAGCGGTTCAGCAAAAGAGAACGATAGAATAAGTACAAAGAATGAGTCCTGGGGTCAATTTGCTTGACTAAAGGCAGTGCTCCAGCATAGCCACAGTCAAATGACAAACAAATAATAGAATAAAAGAAACATATATATACATACACACATACATGTGTATATGTGTGTATTCTTTTATTTTTGTTTCAGTCACGCGACAGCAGCCATGCTGGAGCACCACCTTGAAGGGTTTTAGATGAACAAATCAAACCCACGACTTATTTTTTGTAACCCTTATACTTATTCTATTGGTCTTTTAGGCCGAACCACTAAGTTACAGGGATGTAAACACGCCAACATCGATTGTCAAGCAACGGTGGACAAACACACATAGATATATCTACATATATATATATATATATATACACACACATACATATACATATATATATACAAAGGGCTTCTTTCAGTTTTTCTCTACCAAATCCACTCATAAGGTTTTGGTCAGCCTGAGGCTCTAGTAGAAGACACTCCAATTGGCAAGCAAGCTTCTTACCACACACACACGTGTGTGTGTGTTTTATTAACAGTTTGACTCAGATATACATGACTTAAAGTTTCATGTGATGTAGAATGCACCCACCCTCATCAGATGTTTGAAGATGAGATGGATGTGTTCTATGCATCCATCAAACTTGAAAGTCATGTGTAGCTGAGTCAAACTTATAAAATACATGTGACACTAACCAAATATATTGAGTGCTACTTTCTTTCATTGGTTCACTCACTTATGTTTGTGTGTGTCTGTAAGGGTAAAAGTGTGTTGGATCAATTGGTGCAGAAGAGAAAGCTAAGCAGTAAGACAAGGTTGATGTTACCTTAAATATTTCTGTACAGGTTCGCAAACAAGCTCCAGGATCACACCCGCAGGGTCCAACACACGTAGGGCCCGAATCGCTGATATATAAGCAGCAAGTATATTAGAGGTGTTTACACCTAAAATAAAAAAAACAATAAGAATAATAAACAACAATAAAAATAGTTTCAAATTTTGGCACAAGGCCAGCAATTTTGGGAGAAGGGGCAGGTCAGTTACATTGACCCCCCCATGAACTGTATCTTCGCATTAATTTGAATTACTCATATATTATCTTGTAGCTTTCAGATTTCAATGACGTGACTCTCTTTACTCTTTTACTTGTTTCAGTCATTTGACTGCGGCCACGCTGGAGCACCGCCTTTAATTGAGCAACTCGACCCCGGGACTTATTCTTTTGTAAGCCCAGTACTTATTCTATCGGTCTCTTTTGCCAAACCGCTAAGTAATGGGGGACATAAACACACCAGCATCAGTTGTCAAGCAATGCTAGGGGGACAAACACACACACACACATATATATATATATATGCATATATACGACAGGCTTCTTTCAGTTTCCGTCTACCAAATCCACTCACAAGGCTTTGGTCGGCCCGAGGCTATAGCAGAAGACACTTACCCAAGGTGCCACGCAGTGGGACTGAACCCGGAACCATGTGGTTGGTAAACAAGCTACTTACCACACAGCCACTCCTGCGCCTATATGTTTATGTTTAGAATGAGAATTGTTGGGTAGGTGTGGGAGGCTGGACCTGGCCAGTTTGAAGATAAAACAGGAAGAATATGGCCAGTTTAACCCTTCAGCATTCAGATTACTCCATCAAATGTAATGCTTATTTAGTCACCTTATTTTGAATTAGTTAGTTAGTTAGTTAATTTTTTGGCTCAAAAAGCAAAAAAGCAAGGCCATGTAGGGGGACTTGGAGTTATGTACAGGGTGGTGTTCATGTAAAGAGTTCAGGCCACTTGTGGTCAAGGGAGACTTTGAAACCGAGCGGTAGTCGGCATCTTCACCATCTCGTCCGGCAGCTTATTCCACGGATCCGCAACCCGGACGGAGAAAGCCCCTCTCCTTCGATTGAGATGAAATCGTCGCAGATAGAGCTTTTCGGAATGACCCTGCAGCCGACACATTATCTTGTAACTTTCAGATTTCAATGATGTGATTGTTGATATACAGAATGACATTGTTGGGTAGGTGTGAGTAGCTGGATCTGACCACTTGGGAGCATAAAAGAAGAAAAATATTTGGGCTGCGTATGGCTGGTTTAAATACTAAAGGACTAAGAGATGTTTTGGCACAGCTGTTTCAGTGCCACTGATACCTACTGTTGCCAAAACAGCTTGATTCTCCAGTCAGCCATGCCATATCTTCAGCATCCAAACAGCCATTACCAAATTGGCCTCATCCTACTTTTAAGATCATGTGATCACGTGACCGACCAGACCATCAGATGTCGTTACACATCGCTGGTCACAATGCGTTCGCATTGTTTTAGCCTTCGAATGACGCCACCCCGCTGGCTAAGCGAGCAGGCCAACAGAAGAAAGAGTGGTGAAAGAGTACAGCAGGGACCACCACCCCCTGCCGGAGCCTCGTGGAGCTTTAAGGTGTTTTTGCTCAATAAACACTCACGACGCCCGATCTGGGAATCGAAACCGCGATCCTACGACCGCGAGTCCGCTGCCCTAACCACTGGGCCATTGCGCCTCCACTTTTAAGATGGTAGTGTGTAATCTGATAGAGATTTGGTTGCTATTTCTAGCAAGTTGAGAACCACTGGTTTAGAAGTTCAATAACTTCAGTGTGGAAATAAAAAGAAGGAAGTAGGGAATAGAAAAACAAAGCAAAATTAAGAGGAGAAAATACCTGGATGTAGCAATCTGTTTTCTAAAGCATCTTTGAGAGAGATGACAAGATGTGAACGAAGATCTGTCTTCATGAGGCAGTTTTTCAAATCGAGAATGGCTGGTTCTGATTCTGGGTAGTCTATGATAATGCTGAATAATTGGTCGATTAGGGTACCGGCGTAGTTCTCGTACATGTATTGGCGCAGTGTGTCTTTGAACTCCTTCAAGGATTGCAGTTCAGTCGATGACATTTGATCTGAACACCAGACAAGATCAAGCCAACCAAGAACTTTCTTGTCAAGCCACTAAAAACACAGGATATTTATATATATAAAAAGGCGGGGCACAATGTAAACACACAAACAATAGAATTTGAAACAAATAATAATGATGTCTACGATTGGCACAAGGCCTGAAAAATTGGTGAGAGGGACTAGTTGGTATCGATTTTAGTGCTCAACTGGTATTTCTTTTACCAATCCTGTAAGGATAAATGGCAAAGTTGACCTCGGAAGAATTTGAACTGAGAACATAAAGATGGAAAAATGCCACTAAACTCTGCTAGCTCACCACTTTTCTTCTTCTTCTTCTACAATGACAACAACAGCAACAATCTGATGTAGTATCAGGCAGTGGCTCTCATGGCTTCTGATCTTAACTGATTGGAAGTGTTAACATTTCCATACTTTGTCTTAGTGTAAAGATGGACAAATCCACTAAACTCTGCCAGTTCTTCACTCTTCTTCTTCTATAACAACAACTGGAAGTGTTAACATCTGCTCAATACCACAGATTTGCTGGTCAGTTGCTTCACTTAACCAGTTGAGCAGGTCTCTTAGTGGCTGATAATAGGTGCAACTCTGATCATGAGCAAGAGTACTGGGGAAGCCTTATATTCATGTGTTGAGAGGAATTCTTTGGGGTTTGAATAATTCACCCCTGGAAACATGGGAGTACCATTCATCATCAAATTGACACTGTCTGTACAGGGGCTCAATGTTCGCCATGTCAGATGTTGAAAATGGCACTATGCTCCAACATGGCCGCAACCCAATAACTGAAACCCACAAAAGGATTGTGTGGTAAGTAGCTTGCTAACCAACCACATGGTTCCGGGTTCAGTCCCACTGCGTGGCATCTTGGGCAAGTGTCTTCTGCTATAGCCCCGGGCCGACCAATGCCTTGTGAGTGGATTTGGTAGACGGAAACTGAAAGAAGCCTGTCGTATATATGTATATATATATATGTGTGTGTGTGTATGTGTTTGTATGTCTGTGTTTGTCCCCCCAACATCGCTTGACAACCGATGCTGGTGTGTTTATGTCGTCATCTAGCGGTTCAGCAAAAGAGACCGATAGAATAAGTACTGGGCTTACAAAGAATAAGTCCCGGGGTCGATTTGCTCGACTAAAGGTGGTGCTCCAGCATGGCCACAGTCAAATGACTGAAATAAGTAAAAAATATTTAAAAATACAAGAACAAATTGAAGTCTAACTATAAGCAATGACTCTACCAACATGCTCGCACCATGAGCAAAGAGAAAGGAAGTGTTTTATTAAAGACGCAATGCACCACCTAAGAACTGAACCCATGATCTTGTGATCATGACTGCAACACCCTAACCACTAGGCCATGCATCCTCTTAAACTAATTAAAAAAAAAAATTAAAAAAAAAAACGACAAATGACTTACCTTTTCTAAACTCTCCAGAAACGAAGTTTCAAGGTTTCCTCGACATTTTAACTCAATGTGTTGTTTGGTTGTCCGATGCACAATGGTAGTGATGCAGGAACCAGCCATTTTGCTCAACAAATTCAGTTTGTCACTGTCAATTATAAAGAAATATATACAAACACTACTCGTAGACACACGCATGAACACACACACACCACCACTACATCATCATCATTTAGCGTCTGTTTTCTATGTTGACCTTAGTTAGTTAGTTAGTTAATTTGGCTCAAAAGCAAATAGCAAGGCCATGTAGGGGGACATGGAGTTAAGTACAGGGAGGGTGTTCATGTAAAGAGTTCAGGCCACTTGAGGGTCAAGGGAGACTTTGAACAAAGCGGTCGTCGGCATCTTCACCATCTCGTCTGGCAGCTTGTTCCATGGATCCGCAACCCGGACGGAGAAAGCTCCTCTCCTTCGATTGAGATGAAATCGTCGCAGGTAGAGCTTTTCGGAATGACCCCGCAGCCGATGCTCTGGAGCAGGAGTGAAGAACAGCTCTTTGGGTTGGATGATTTGACCAGAGCCAGCAAGCTGCAGAGCTCTTCCAGGTTCCAGTCTGTTTTGGCTGTGGTTTCTCCAGCTCGGTGCCCTTCCTAATGCCAACCACTCTTCACAGATTTCACAATTACTTATTCATGGTTTCAGGTTCAATCTGACTACAAGGCACCTTGAGCCAATGTTCTCTACTATAGCTCTAGGTTGACCAAAGCATTCTGGCATTGTGAGTGGATTTGGTAGATGGAAACTGGAAGACCATGGGTAAAGGCAGCAAGCTGGCAGAATCGTTAGCACGCCAGGCAAAATGCTTAGTGGTATTTCATCTGCCGTTACGTTCTGAGTTCAAATTCCACCGAGGTCAACTTTACCTTTCATCCTTTCAGGTTCGATAAATTAAGTACCAGTTACGCACTGGGGTCGATCAAATCGACTTAATCCCTTTGTCTGCCCTTGTTTGTCCCCTCTATGTTTAGCCCCTTGTGGGCAATAAAGAAATAGGAAACTGGAAGACCATTATGTGAGAGAGAGAGAGAGTGCGTGTGTGTAAGAAAATAAGAGGACAAAGAAATAAATGATTATCTTATGAACATTAGTTTACAGTTGTGTCTTTTACATGTCACCGGCATGGGTATATATATATGTAAAAAGCACCCAGCACAATTGGTAAAGCGGTTGGCATTAGGAAGGGCATCCAATAGTAGGAACCATGCCACAACATACATTTGGAATCTGGACAACTCCTGGTCAAACCGTCCAACCCATGCCAAACGGACGTTCAATGATGATGATAACGATAATATATATTATACATATTCTTTTACTGGTTTGAGTTAGTGTTCTGTGGCCATGCTGGAACACCACCAAGCGTTTTCACCAATTATATCAACCCCAATACTTAGTTAGGGTATTTACTTTATAGATTTCTATTTAACCCTTAAGTATTTAAACCGGCCAAAAGAGCTAATCTGTTTTATGTTCAAACTGACCAGATCCAGGCTCTCACACCTATCCTACAATGTTAATCTACATTAAGTAATTACACCATCAAGATCTTGAAGATATGAGATAATGCATAATTAATTCAAATCAATGGGAATCAATAGGCATTATGTTTGATGGAATAATCAGAACACTAAAGAGTTAAAGGTAGGGTCCTCCCATTACATAGTAAATACCATAAGGAATTTGCAAACACACACACGTGTGTACATACGTATTTTTTATCATTTACTTATGTTAGTCATTAGACTGTGACCATGCTGGGGCACCATCTTGAAGGCTTTCAGTCAAAATATTTGATCCCAGTCCTTTTTTTTTCTTTTAAGTCTGGGACTTATTCTATCAGTCCTTTTTGCCAATCTTCTAAGTTATGGAGTTGTAAGTAAACTAACACCAACTGTGAAACAGCAGCAAGGGGAACACATAAAATATATATGCACACACATTCTGTCTCACAAATTTAGTTACATGGCATTGGTCAGCTGGGCAAGAGTAGAAGACACTTGTCCAAGGTGCTGCACAACGGGACTGAATCTGAAACTAGGTGGTTGCAAAAGCAAGCTTCTTAACCACACAACCATGCCTGTCTATGGGTGTATACATACACACATGTATATATATATATACATACATATGTGTGTGTGTGTATATATATATATATATATACACACACACACACACACATAGCGAGCTGGCAGAAACGTTAGCGCGCCAGGTGAAATGCTTAGCAGTATTTTGTCTGCCGTTATGTTCTGAGTTCAAATTCCGCCAAGGTCGACTTTGCCTTTCATCATTTCGGGGTCGATGAATAAAGTACCAGTTAGGCACTGGGGTCGATGTAATCGAGTTAATCCCTTTGTCTGTCCTTGTTTGTCCCCTCTATGTTTAGTCCCTCGTGGGCAATAAAGAAATATATATATATATATATGTATATATATATATATATATATATATATATATATATATATATATATATATACACACACACACACACTCTTGGAGTGGTTGGTTTTAGGAAGGGCATCCAGCCAAAGAAACAATGCCAAAACAGACAGGAACCTGGTACGGCTCTCCAGCTTACCAATTCCAGTCAAACAGCCTAATCCATCTCAGAATGGAAAAGCAGATGTTAAGTGAGGATGATGATGTTGATATATATACATATTCGTTCAGTTATCATTCATTTTTAGGCCTGTTTTACCATGCTGGCATGGGTTAGATGAATACCTTACTAAGGCATTGTTTTACAATCGGATGCCGTTTCTATCAGAAAGCATTGCGTGCTGAGTGTTGGCAACACAAGGGGTATCCAGCCATAGAAAAATTGTCTCAATAATTCCAAACTGACTCATACAAGCATGGAAAAATTGGATGTTAAAATGATGATGATGATGATCATGTTTTTGTTGACATGAGAGAGAAAAAAACTGAACACCAAAATTGATAATGAAACATAGTTAAGTAGCTCACAGTTTTCTGTTTATTGTATGAAATGATTCCATGAATTCAGTACATTTGCATTCATCTGTTCTTCATCACAGCCATTGCAGTGACCAAGTTCAGAAGATTCTGCAAGTTTCTCATCATCTGAAAAAAAATAATATACATATATTCTTTTACTTTTACTTGTTTCAGTCATTTGACTATGGCCATGCTTGAGCACTGCCTTTAGTCGAGCAAATCAACCCCAGGACTTTGGAAGCTTAGTACTTATTCTATCGGTCTCTTTTGCCGAACCGCTAAGTTATGGGGACACCATCATCGTTTGTAAAGCGATGTTGGGGGACAAACACATACACACATACATATATATATACATACACATATATACAACAGGCTTCTTTCAGTTTCCGTCTACCAAATTGACTCACAAGGCTTTGGCCGGCCTGAGGCTATAGTAGAAAACACTTGCCCAAAGAGCCACGCAGTGGGACTGAACCCAGAACCGTGTGGTTGGTAAGCAAGCTACTTACCACAAAGCCACTCCTGCGCCTATATATATACTCTTTTACTTGTTTCTGTCATTTGACTGCGGCCATGCTGGAGCACCGCCTTTAGTTGAGCAAATCGACCTCGGGATTTATTCTTTGTAAGCCCAGTACTTATTCTATCGGTCTCTTTTGCCGAACCGCAAAGTGACGGGGATGTAAACACACCAGCATCGGTTGTCAAGCAATGCTAGGGGGACAAACACACACACATATATATATATACATATATACAACAGGCTTCTTTCAGTTTCCGTCTACCAAATCCACTCACAAGGCATTGGTCGGCTCGGGGCTATAGCAGAAGACACTTGCCCAAGATGCCATGCAGTGGGACTGAACCCAGAACCATGTGGTTGGTAAGCAAGCTACTTAACCACACAGCCACTCCTGCGCCTATATATATATATATAATATGTTATTAATCCAAACAGTTCTTTACAGAGCACTAACTTACCTTGTTCATCACTGCTTGTATGTTGGTATACCTTGAAAGCTTTCAAATAGAAGCTTTCTGTCACTTTGAAGATTTTTCGATCCTTTGATGAAAATAACAAGGCCTTGCATAGGGTCGTAGCGGTTTCTTTTAACGATTTCTTGAAGAGGGTGCCAGTTCTGTAGTTGGACGGTGGGTATCTATTAATGATTAACTCAATTTTCTCAATGCTGTCGTTGTGTTTGTCGAGGGCTGAATAAAGGTAGTCGACGGCCAAAACAAAATTATTCAGCTGAACGCTAAGTGAGTCTTTCTCCTCGGCAAAGTAGCTCCAGAACTTAGGAGCAATCTCATCTCTCATTTCACTTTGGACATATTCGATGAACCAGTCCTCGATGATGTGTGTGAGTTGGTGTTGGTGAAGGACTTCGATTGCCGCATTGAAGTCTACTTCGTTCACGGAGGAGGAACAGGCAGTTTTTTCATGTGGCGACGCGAGGGGCTGAAATGAAAATATTTAGATGTTTGTTACGCACCACAGAGGTACTAAATTAAAAGAGCAATCCACGTATCATCATGCAAATACATCACTGAAAGGAAAGTTACGGTTAAGGTCTGGAGTTGCACGCCCACCTAAGTTAGATTTTCGATTTTCTCCGTTTTGAGGGGGGGGGGGGTTCAAATTTATTTCTCACTCGATTTTCTCCGTTTTGACGGGGGTTTTTCAAATTTTTTTCTCCCCACGCATGGATGATGAGAGGAAGCTTTATTTGACAAAAGTTTTTTGAAAATAAATGATTTTTTTTTACTTCTCTCCCCCTTCTGTCCCACTCTGGGACCCTAAGAACAGACTTCTTCAGAATTTATTTTGCACTACACACTTAAAAACGATGGGACAAAAATTTGAAAAGATTCCCGTCGAAACGGAGAAAATCTAACTTATGTGGGCGTGCTATTCCAGACCACCTCTGCCCAAGTTACAGCTGTATTTATCCAGAGATTAGTATCTCTTATGAATGTGCTGTTTAAAAACATAATACATCGAAAGGAGACGAAAATCATCCCAGAAGCTGCGAGAAAAAATCCGATGTCACCAGAAAAGCTAAAGAAAGGAAGGTTTCACAGAAAGCAAAGTCACACTGGGTCCTGACTCAGCTGTTACGTGCCCTCCGCTGTAACCGAGGGTTTCGGGACCAAACCGGCCAAAATAAGCCACCTCCGGACCCCACAAAGTGCAAAGCTGATAAACTGGTCATCTTCAGAAACATGTAAAGGCGAACCTAATAATAATAATAATAAAACGGTTTAGAAATATTCTACTCACGTTCGATGGAATCAAAACTTGGGTGGCCACATTCCATGCATTATTCAAAGACTCGTAGTTAGACATTTGGAAAAGAGAAAGAAGAAATAACGATCGACCATGAGACTACAACAAAACCAACAACAACAAAGAAGCGGCGGGAAACAAATTAAAAGTTCACCGGTTGCTCTTGACGATTAGTTATGGCGTTACAAATCCTCGTTTTCAACTTTCACCAGACTTCAGCGAATTTCGATGCATTAGTTATGGCTGGAGCAGCTTTATTTATTTACAATACGATTCCTTTAATACGGATGATCAAAAGTACATTAAAACTTTATGACTGGAGAAACAGAATGATGAATATGTCAGCCAGCGTTTTTCGTTTTCTTTTTGGCGTAACTACAGTTTGAGGTCACTCTTTACCGATTTTGTTTCCTCGTGATTTTCTTAATAAAGCATATTTTTTATTAAGTAGGTTTTCGAGGTTTTAGTAGAAGACATTTGCCCAAGGTACCACGCCGGGAACCAGAAATGTTAGTACGCCGGGCTAAATGCTTAGCGGTATTTCGTCTGCCGCTACGTTCTGAGTTCGAATTCCGCCGAGGTCGACTTTGCCTTTCATCCGTTCGGGGTCGATAAATTAAGTACCAGTCAGTCACGCGCTGGGGGTCGATGTAATCGACTTAATCCGTTTGTGTGTCCTTGTTTGTCCCCTCTATGTTTAGCCCCTTGTGGGCAATAAAGAAATAAGAAACCATGTGGTTGGGGAGCAAACTTCCTATCTCAGTTACCTGCAAATTTTCATTTAAAATGCATTAAGAAAATTATGAAGAAACAAAAGCCACATAGGACTGGGGTCAGGTGTCTTTTATCTTTTTACTTGTTCCAGTTAGCAGATGGCGGTTATACTGGGGCACCGGTTTGAAGGATTTTAGACGAACGAGTCGACCCTTGTACTCGTTTTTATTGGTCTCTTTATTGAACCGCTAAGTTATGAGGATATAAAGAAACCAATACCAGTTATCAAGCAGTGGTGTGGGACAAACAGACAAATACTTTCTCTCTCCCTCTCCATCCCCCTCC
Source organism: Octopus sinensis (assembly GCF_006345805.1). NCBI lineage: Eukaryota > Metazoa > Mollusca > Cephalopoda > Octopoda > Octopodidae > Octopus > Octopus sinensis. The sequence goes on from NC_043017.1 coordinate 25,226,785, forward strand.
CCTCCCCCCTCTCTCTCTTACACACACACACACACATAATCCAGATAAGAAGATTAGGAAAGAGGTTATCATACCCTTAATGACTAGTCACAATTGTTTCAGTATCGCCCTGTTTTTAACGCCATGGAGCACACGAAAGTTCCATGTGAAATGTTATGTAGTATTTGAGGTTTTAGTGTGATCTTACATTGTGCATCTGCCAAGCTTTATATTTTGCGTATATCAGAAGGAAACACAAACTACCCTTCCAGGACCTTAACACACACACACACTCATGTATATACATATCTGTATTAGTATAAACAATCTTAATATCTGCATGTGTGTGGTAAGAAGCTTGCTTCCCAATCACATGGTTCTGGGTTCAGTCCCACTGTGTGACACCTTGAGCAAGTCATTTTCTACTATAGCCTGAGGCCAACCAAAGCCTTGTTAGTGGATTTGGTAGGCAGAAACTGAAAGAAGCCCGTGCTATATATATATATATATATATATATATATATATATATATACACATCATATATCATATTATATACTCAGGCCTATTCCCCATTTTGTTTTTGAGGAGGGTGTTGCCCCAGCAAGACACACCAGGCTTTCCATTCATTTCCCAGCTGAAAGGGACGAGCCCTGTTCTATGCTCAGGTCAAGGCATAGAACGCAACCCCCAATATCAGCAGCAGGGCCCAACAGCATATGCTGGTTTACCCCCGCACCGCATCATGCTGGTTCCGTACCCCTTGGAGCAACATCAAAATTCACTCATCCATCCACAAACACTCTCCAAGCTTTCCGACCATTTATAAACTCTCTTGCTTTTCTCATTCCAACACCTCAAACTACCAAAGCTTTCCTCACTCCATCCATCCACACAAATCGAAATCTGCTTTGGGAAAAATAAGTTGACAAAAACACAGCCAGAATCATGACCAATCTCCTCCTAAAATTGGAGCGACATGTGGCACGAAGCAAAGCAGGCCTTGCCGTCCACTCAAGAAAGCACATAGTAAATGATTGATAAGCACTCAAGAAAACTGAGTCCTCAACTTGTTTCATTTGCCAAAAGGTTTGCAAAGCACCAGGAGGCCTCAAGAGACATGTTCATGTCCATAGAACAAGATTACCTCTTCATTTTACTAAACTCTCATCTGTTGTTCTCAACGAGAAAACCCATCATATCTATCTATCTATCTATCTATCTATCTATCTATCTATCTATCTATCTATCTCTCTCTCTCTCTCTCTCTCTCTCTCTCTTTCTCTCTCTCTCTCTCTCTCTATATATATATATATATATGTATATATATAGATATAGATATATAGTCATTACAGATATAGGGTGAAATATAATTAATTTAATAAAATCAACAAATTTCACCTAGTAGTATTTTGGTATGGAAAAGGACCATATTCGGTAAAAATTAATATAATTATAATAATAAGGGTTTTTTGCAACAAGTTGCTTAACCACATACCGAAAATTTTAGAAATAGCAGCCAAAAGACTACTATTTCCTTTTACTGTAAAAATAAGTCCTTTTTGTAGTAAAAGGAAATAGTAGTCTTGTTGCAAAAAACCCTTATTATTATAATTATATATATATATATAGGTAAGAAAGTTGGTATGTGAAAGCACGTGGTTGAATATATAGAAAATAGTAAAAAGTGAAAAAAACTACAGAAGGCTTGTTTTAAAAGGTTAAAAAATATATATTTGAGTCAATATGTCTGAAGAATGTTATAAATTTTTTACATACAATGACATAGTATAGAAGAAATTTATAACATTCTTCAGACATATTGACTCAAATATATATTTTTTAACCTTTTAAAACAAGCCTTCTGTAGTTTTTCACTTTTTACTATTTTCTCTCTCTCTCTCTCTATATATATATATATATACACACACACATACACACGACGGGCTTCTTCCAGTTTCCCATTACCAAATCCACTCACAAGGCTTTGGTCGTTCCAAGGTTATAGTAAAAGACATTTACCACTTCCAAACTTGGAACCGTGTCGTTTGGAAGCAAACTTCGTACCACATAGCCCCGCTTGTACCTGTGGAAAATTTCATTTTATTATTATTCCTTTCCAGAAAGGAGAGGCTAGAACCGTCCTCATGAATTTTTTCTCAGCCTAATTATAATCTTCTTCATCAAAATGTATGAGGAAACAAAGTCAAGGTGCCTGAAATATTGCCTCCTAGTTTTTATTTATTTATTTATTTTTTCCTTTCACACAAAATTCTGATATACCATAAATCTTCGAGTATAGTCTACCCTTGAGTATAATACACGGGATTTTTAGGGGGCTGTACCTCTGACAAACCTAAACCTTGTGTATAGTATGCACCCCTTCTCTAACTTGAGTCAAGGAGGTCTATATAATGTCCTTGGTTTGTAAAAATGTATACGGTAACATCCTTTATTATTATTGTATATATAACATAATGCAAACGTGTAGCTTTTTTGTGCATTTTGTTTGCAGAAAATAAAGAAATAACAGTAATAACGTTTAATAAATGTTGCTTACTGCAAGTTATGGATGATTCTTTTATGACTTCATTGCTTTCAGGCTTAGCTTAAGGTATTTTTGCACCCAACATCACAAAATGCATCTGAATAAACATTGCCGGACAGCAAATAGAGACTCGGACATTGCTTAGAAAATAATTTTCATTTTTAACCTCGTATATAGTACGCACTAGGGATTTTGACCTTGAAATTTTGGGGAAAAAATGCGGATTATACTCGAGGACTTACATTAATCGAAATTTACACCATCTTCATGTATTTGTAGAAAATTTCGTTATAAACTATACACTCTTCAGAAAGTCATGAAGAAGCAAAGTCGATAGAAGGGCACACTTGTGCAGGTATGCACTATTCCATCCACCTCATTGTACTCTTTTACTTGTTTCAGTCATTTGACTGTGGCCATGCTGGAGCACTGCCTTTAGTTGAACAAATCGACCTCAGGACTTATTCTTTGTAAGCCTAGGACTTATTTTATCGGACTCTTTTGCCGAACCGCTAAGTTACGGGGACGTAAACACACCAGCATCGGTTGTCAAGCGATGTTGGGGGGACAAACACAGACACACAAACATATAAACATACATACATATACATATATATATATACATATACGTATATATGACAGGCTTCCTTCAGTTTCCATCTACCAAATCCACTTGCATGGCATTAGTCGGCCTGAAGCTATAGTAGAAGACACTTGCCCAAGGTGCCACGCAGTGGGACTGAACCTAGAACCATGTGGTTGGTAAGCAAGCTACTTACCACACAGTTTCACATACACTCTTGTCATGAGCTTACATATTTGTGTGTTTGCTGAAGACCATCGTCATGTGGTTGGTCCTCAGGAAGAATGATGCTGCATCCTTTAACTGAACGACAAATCAGGCTGGCTGAATGTATAAATAAATAATAACTCACAAACGTTCAACCATATTTTATTAATAGTAAACTGTGCATATAAATATGCAAATTATCACAGACTCACTGGTTATCAGAATAGCAAGCAAGAATAGATGAATTCGTTGGCTGAGACAGCTGTCTGGAAGAGAAAAATGCAGATGTAATAACTGCCTCACGTTGTGGAAGCTGGAGAAGAGAACCGTGATCAATCTTGCTTGAAGGCTAACCGTGGTCTGCTTGTGATTTGTTTTGGTTGAAGGCCACCAGCGATCTGCCGTGAGCTAGGCACCAAACTGATTAACTATGGTAAAGGGGTATGAATTTCTAGAATATTCAAGAAGCCAGACCATGTCACAGCTTCATGCTGATTGGTTGGATTTTAGATCAACCACGTGAAACTGAAGTGGCATTCTCATGATTGCAAACTGATAATTTTGCGGTTAGGGCCCAAATCCCTACACCCTTAATGCCAGCAGTTCCTAATCAGACAAATACCAGGCTTTATCACAGACTTAATGAATTTTCTGTTTTGCCTTTTTGCTTTCCCATCTTATCAAGGAAAAAGACAAAAATATTTTGTATCTGTAATTGTTTTCTTTCTCTGCCATGATGTTTCAAAAAGCTTAGAATCATTCCAGCTTAATCAAACATGTCTGTGTATCCCCATAAAGCCCAACTCAAAGTGACGGGAGGAGGGTACTGTCCCTTCTGAGAAATACTGGTTAATACAATTTTCAGAATGACTCAGTATGATAGACTAGCGTTTGAACACGTTCTGTCATAAGCTGGTACCATTTCTTCATTTTCTGTCGCCAATAACTTATTCTTGTTTTTCCTCTGTTAGTAAAATACTGATCATTGTATTGCTGAACAGGAGAAAATTAACAGGAGATTAAACTTCTACAAAAATCCGAAATAGTCCATTGTACTTATAGCGGCTGAAATACTTTGGGGGAAAAGGGTTAGTCGAGTACATTGGCATCACACTCTACCCCGAAAGGATCAAAGGTAAAATCGACTTTGGCGGAATTTGAACCCAGAACGTAAAGCCGGAAGAATTGCCGTTAAGCACTTTGTTTGGCATGACGATTCTGCTAGTTCACCACCTAAAGTTGTTTGAAATAATCCTTGAAATTATAAGCATAAGATCTGAAGTGTTGGTGGAGGAGGAGGAGGGGTAGTCGATTATATCGACCCCAGTGTGTAACTGGTACTTATTTTATCGACCCCATAAGGATGAAAGATAAAGTTGACCTTGGCAGAATTTGAATCCAGAATGTAAAGAGCCGGAAGAAATACCTATTTCTTTATTGCCCACGAGGGGCCAAACATAAAGGGGACAAACAAGGACAGACAAAGGGATTAAGTCGATTACATCGACCCCAGTGTGTAACTGGTACTTTATTTATCGACCCTGAAAGGATGAAAGGCAAAGTCGACCTCGGCGGAATTTGAACTCAGAACGTCGCGGCAGACGAAATACCTATTTCTTTACTACCCACAAGGGGTTAAACATAGAGAGGACAAACAAGGACAGACATAGGTATTAAGTCGATTACATCGACCCCAGTGTGTAACTGGTACTTAATTTATTGACTCCCAAAGGATGAAAGGCAAAGTGGACCTCGGCGGAATTTGAACTCAGAACGTAGCAGCAGACGAAATACTGCTAAGCATTTTGCCCGGCGTGCTAATGATTCTGCCAGCTCGCCGCCTTTTTGTATTCTTATTTCTTTATTGCCCACAAGGGAATAAACATAGAGGGGACAAACAAGGACAGACAAAGGGATTAAGTCGATTACATCGACCCCAGTGCGTAACTGGTACTTAATTTATCGACCCCGAAAGAATGAAAGGCAAAGTGGACCTCAGCGGAATTTGAACTCAGAACTAAGCATTTCGCCCGGCGTGCTAACGTTTCTGCTAGCTCGCCGCTTTAAGCAGTTTGGAATAATGATCCAAATTCAAACAGAGATAATATCGACTTCAGTAGAATTTTAAACCAGAACGTACGTAAAGCCAGAAGAAATACCGCTAAGCACTTTGTCCTGCGCCGAGCAACGATTCTAATGCTCTGAATTGAAACACTTCTGTGCTACCGTAGAGCAAAAAAGGCGACTTGACTGAAATCAGTTTTCCAACACAAGAGATTCAATGTTTTAGTCTTGTTTCCGTTTTACTGCGAAACAAGGATTTGCGTGTGTGTGAGTATGTGTATATATTTATATATGTATAATATCTAAGGTGTGCATACATATGTATGTATATATACATGGGCATATACACCCGTGATGTAGTTGAAACATACAAGTATGTAAATAATAATAAAAGAATTAGTGTAAGACAATTAAATAACCTTGTTTAGGCTGGAGAGACCAAAGTGTCAAGAGGAAGCATAAAAGAGAGGAAAATTGAGAGCAAAAAAGGAAGAATTACGAAGAAAATGAGGCGAAAATAAGCGTAGAACTTGGAATGTAAAATGTTAAAGACATTTCTTTTTTAATTGGAGAAAAGAAAAAGTGAAAAAAACTCGTCCCAGCAATAAAGTAACAAGTTGAGAAAGTGTTGCAATTAATTAATTAATTGGTAATTAATTATTTATTGAACGAAAAGTCGGCAAAACTGGTGAAGTTTGTTTTAAAAGGAAAATTACATGTGAAGAAGTAAAAAAAAAAAAAAAAATTCCCCCCCACGGAACAAACTTTTTACGTAAACAACAACAACAACAACAACGAAAGACGATGTTGTGAAGAAGCAATTAAATTTGCAAGGTGCCCCAGCACTTCGTCATCGACTTTTTACACCAGCATATATACATATATATATATACATATATATATGATATATGTTTGAGGGTGTGTGTGTGTATATTTTGTGAATATTTTCTGAATATATCGAATGACGTTTATTGAATGTCGTTTGACCGTTTGAATTTCACTGGATTAAATCCTCGAGCTGCAATATTTTAATTAAAGTAAACAAAAACACAAGACATGGACTTCGTGGAAGAGATTAATTTCGATGATCTCAAGTTCGAAGAGGTTGGTTAAATAACAAATAATAACTTTTCCTAAAATAATAATAACTACATAACACCACTACTGTTACTACTAATGATGATAATAATAATAATAATAATAATAATATGATTTCTTTTATAAATAATTGTTCTCCTTTGAATCCGATGTGATGCAAAAGTTAATTTAAAAATTGATTTAATTATAGCTAATAATAATAATAATGATAATAATAATAATAATGATAATAATAATAATAGTAATAATAATGATGATGATGATAATGCAACTGTTAATACTTTTCTGTAAACTTCTCTTTTGACTTTGTGTTTTATATATGTATATATATGTATCTGATTCTGTTTATGTCTAGGATGATGTATAAGCTATAATATATTTCCGTTTTTCTGTGTTTAATCCTCTTGTTTTATATATACAACAGCGGAGATTATATATATATATATATATATATATATATATATATATACCTGTATGTATATTGTTTATGTTGCTAGAAATAACAGCTAAATCTCCTTCCTTCAAAACTTCCCTACCACAATTTTGTTAAAAAAAAAAGAAAGAAAGAAAAAAGGAGGCTGTATAGCATAACTTAGTGGTCCTAGTTTACAGTGTTGATGAAATAAGATACGGGATGGTCACGTTGAGAACGTCTTTGATTATGTCTGCTCGAACAGAGCCAAGCTGAGGCAGGTTTTGTTGCCACTAGCAGAATCACATCTTCAGTTCCAAATTCTTTCTTTCCCTAATCGCTATTATCATTTATATTAATTATAATTATCTGCACAAAAACTTTTCACTAAATTTGGCTGATATTTTAATCAAAGATTTTAGATAAAAATTAAAATCCAGTCTGTTCCATTTGTCGAGTGGAATGAAAAGAAAAAAAGTACCATTGTTTCGGACACTTGTCCTTTTTAGGGAAGATCACAAAATATATTTGCTTCTTAGTAACCACAGGATTAACTTTAACCTCTCACTTGCTTTCTATTCTCCCAATATATTCGCATATACATTTATATTTTCATCCCTGAAGGAAGACAAGTGTCCGAAGCGTTGAAGTGTTCATCCCCCACCCCTGATATTCGATTTATTTATTTATTTATTTTTTTATCTACAAACTTTTATGGAGTTAATTTTGGGTCGATGCCGCAGACGACCATAAATTTCCTTACATTCCGGATCTTACAACTCACACGCACCTATTATTCATCTACAAGTTGTTTTGTCTCCCACAAGTTGGCCCTGGTGAAACAGATCTCTGATGAAAAGCCTTCCTGCTGTGACAATCCACCCTCATATTTTATAGGGGGTATTTTGTTTATGTCTAGGTTGATGTATAATCTATATATGTCCGTTTTTCTGTGTTTAAATCCTCTTTTGTTTTATACAACAGCAGAGATTGTCTCTCTGTAATATGTATTGTTCATGTTGCTAGAAATAACAGCTAAATCTCCCTCCTTCAAAACTTCCCTACCACAGTTTTGTTAATAAATATCCACCCCGCCTCCCAATTTTCGTAAAAATTATTAAGGTCTCTTCCTGCATCAAGTAAAGGAATTTATTGTAATTAAAGAAAACAAAATGCTGTTTGTATCCATATAATTCTTTCTTCTTCGCCATGGTTTCGAACAAGCTTTAAAAAAAAAAAAAGTTTACGATCGTGGCTAAAATGCTTCACCCTGCTTCTTCCGACTCTTCATGCTGTGAGTTCAAATCACGTTGAGGTCATCCATTGCCCCTTTTTGCGGTTCTGTAAACTAAAGTACCTACCAATCAGGATATCATCTGCCCATTTTCGTTGACTACTTGTGTCTATATTTAGAAACAATCTCACTATGTCCACCCCCCCTCATTTTCCAATCCCCCCAAGTCCCACGCCATAAAAAATTAAGTATATCCGGCTCTTTATTTTAAGCTGACAGAGCATACGATGGAAATTTAGCTGCTGTTTCTATTTCCTTGTTGATTTATATTTTCATCGACAATTTGCCATTGCTGAGACCTAGAATACCTCTGATTGATCAAAGGTGTTCCAATCATGACCATCACAGCCTGTTCCTTGACATAGTGCATCCAGGACCAACATTAGTCAATATACAAGGGGGTGCTGAAAAGTTCCTGGCTTTGAGTAAAAGAAAATACAGGAGGATCAGTTAATTATGATTTTATCCAACATATTCTCCCACCTCTCAGATTCACACGCTTATTGCAGCGGTCCTTAAGTTTTCCGAAACCCTGTGAAAGAACTCAGAAGGTTGGGTTTCTAACCAGACCTTTCGCAACACCCTTAACCCTTTAGCATTTAAACCGGCCATATCTGACCAAAATATTCTCCCCTGTTTTATGTCCAAATTGGCCAGATCTGGCCTCTTACACCAACCCTACAATATTGTTTTAAAAATGAATAGTTACTTCATCAAAATCTCAAAGCTACAAGATAAATGCAGGATTCAGGAGTGGCTGTGTGGTAAGTAGCTTGCTAACCAACCACATGGTTCCGGGTTCAGTCCCACTGCGTGGCATCTTGGGCAAGTGTCTTCTGCTATAGCCCCGGGCCGACCAATGCCTTGTGAGTGGATTTGGTAGACGGAAACTGAAAGAAACCTGTTGTATATATGTATATATATATATATGTATGTGTATGTGTGTTTGTGTGTCTGTGTTTGTCCCCCTAGCATTGCTTGACAACTGATGCTGGTGTGTTTACGTCCCCGTCACTTAGCGGTTCGGCAAAAGAGACCGATAGAATAAGTACTGGGCTTACAAAGAATAAGTCCCGGGGTCGATTTGCTCGACTAAAGGCGGTGCTCCAGCATGGCCGCAGTCAAATGACAGAAACAAGTAAAAGAGTAAAGAGTAAATAAGCATTACTTTTGATAGAATAATGCAAATACTAAATGGTTAAAGCTGGGAACTTTTCAACAACCCTTCGTATGTAAAATGGAAGTTGTTGAATAACTTCTAAGACTGATGTGGTCCACGATCAAAGGTATACTTCCATTTTGCTTAAAGGCAGTCGGATGTATTCGAGCTTTTGTTTTGAGCCACGTAGAGGTGTAATCTTCAGCCATACATATTATGAAATGATCAAGGCTTTTATTCTTGGAATACTTGAACAGGAACCAATGATGGTGAGGGGCAGCTGCAAAGATCCCTGCTCTTTGTAGTTACTTTTGTTTAATAGGGATACACCCTAACTTCATTTGATGCTTATTGTTTGCCCTCACCTGACAGTTCTTAAGTTTACTCCATGAAAAATGACACACACACACACACATGTATATATACACACACTCAGACACGTATACATGTATATCATCATCATCATCGTTTAGCGTCCGTTTTCCATGCTAGCATGGGTTGGACGGTTCAACTGGGGTCTGGGAAGCCAGGACGCTGCACCAGGCTCCAGTCTGATCTGGCAGTGTTTCTACAGCTGGATGCCCTTCCTAACGCCAACCACTCCGTGAATGTAGTGGGTGCTTTTTACGTGCCAGACGAGGCTGGCAAACGGCCACGATCGGATGGTGCTTTTTACGTGCCACATGTATATATATATATATATGCATACACATAGACATGTATATATATATATGCATACACATAGACATGTATACATATATAAAATGCATGTATAGACATATATATACATGTATATATATATAATGTATGTGTACATACTTATACATATGTATATAATGTATATGTATCATCATCGTCATTTAACATCTGTTGTCCATGCTGGCTCGGGTTGGATGGTTTGACAACGGCTGGCAAGCTGGAAGGTTGCACCAAACTCCAGTCTGATTTGGCATGATTTCTATGGTTGGATGCCCTTCCTAGCGCCAACCACTCCGAGTGTGTATTGGGTGCTTTATGTGCCATTTGTGTGTCACAGGTATCTGCCACGACTGCAATTTTGCTTGGTTTGATGGATCTACTCAGTCATTGCCTCCATGAGGCTCAACGCTTGAAAGGTGCTTTTTACATGGCATGAGCATGGGTGCCAGTTATGTGACACCACCATCAACCATGACTACAATTTCACTTGAAGGGTCTTCTCAAGCACAGCATATCGCCAAAGGTCTTGCTCACTAGTCATTGCCTCTCTGAGTCCCAATGTTCGAAGATCATACTTCACCACCTCATCCCATGTCTTCCTGGGTCTACCTCTACCACAGGTTCCGTCCATAGTTAGAGATCAGCACTTCTTTACACAGCTGTCCTCGTCCATATGCATCACATGACCATACCAGTGCAGTTATCTCTCTTGCACACCACATCTGATGCCTCTCATGCACAACTTTTCTCACAAGATGCTTACACTCTGTTGAACATGCATACTGACGTTGCACATCCAGCGAAGCATCCTGGCTTCATTTCTTTCAAACCTACGCATGCCCTTGACTGCCACAGCCCATGTTTTATACTTCCGTGTCAGTGACACGTAAAAGCCTGCTCTGGCCCCTGTGCTGGTGGCACGTAAAAAACACCCACTATACTCACGGAGTGGTTGGCATTAGGAAAGCATCCAGCCATAGAAACACTGCCAAATCAGACTAGAACCTGGTGCAGCCTCCATGGTTTCCAGACCCTGGTCGAACCGTCCAACCCATGCTAGCGTGGAAAACGGACATTAAATGATGATGATGATATACATATATATATATATATATATGTATACAGAGTACCATGGGTAAATTGTCCCTATTTTATACTTTTAATTTCGCACATGCACATTGTTTGTTTTTGATTTTGTTGACTACACAGTATATTAGGGTCAGTTGGGCACTGTCTGCGAGAAAGACAGCGCTATGACACAATTCACTCTGCCAGAAATTTGTAAATGACATGCTGTACTGCTTGGCATTCATGCCGGAAGCTCCAATACGAAAATTTCAGAGTGAGTGTCAAGCTGAGGACAGCGCAGAGGATTTGGAAAGAGTTGGATGAGTCTAATGGTGATTACAAAGGTACTGCAACTTGGCAAACTCCCTCTGATCATTCTGATAAGAAAAGAACTCCTGTATTTGTTGGTGAGATCCAGGCCATGATTGACAACGATTCCTCCAAGTCAATCAGGTCCATCGCCAGGGCCATGGGAGCGTCTGAGTTTCTTATCAGGCAGGTAGTGCATGATGACATTCAGCATTCCTCATAGAAGATGAGAAAGGGCCAATTTTTATCCCCAGCCATCAAAGACAATGAAAAAAAACAGGGAAACGAGACATACAACATAAAGGATATTCCCCTTCATCAGTTATCCCTGTTTCATCTACTCCACATTTCGAAGGCAAGGACAAGACGCATCTTCGTTGAAACAGTCCTTCCCGCAAAGCTAATTAAATAAAATTTGGGATTTTTTGCGATGGGTGAAAGTGGTAACATGAACAGGACAGTGAGAACAAAAGACAGTAAAAACAATAAAAAATTAAAAAACAGTAAAAGACAGAACAAAGAGAACAAAACAATAAAAACAAACAGTGGGGGCTGTTAAGCCAAGACAATGGAAAAATTGTTCTGAACATTTAAGGAGAGGAGCTTATGAAGAGATAGGATATGTCCATTCAGTCTCTTCTCTGTCTTCCCTATTCTTCTCCCCTCCCCTTCACCGTTCCCTCTCTCTCACTCCCCCTCCCCGACTCTCTCGTTGTTGACACATGATGAGAGGGAAGCCATCATTCTGACTGCTATCATGTGACTTCATTGACCGTAGGCTTTTCTTTCCACAGGTAAACCTCACCTGTCCTCCCCCTTTACACTTTATATTGACATTTCTGTGATAACGATCCCTATTGACCGATTTTTTTTCCTTTTCCTTTTATTTTTTACACCCCCCTTTTCTCTTCCCTCTTTCTTTCCCTTTATGATCCCTTTTGATTGAAAACCAAACCCCCTTTTTTATCCCCAAAAGAAAAGCTCTACCTTGTAATTTGTCCTGTCTGTGTGCAGCCCTGTGTGGATAATGAAGAAACATGTCTTCACAAAGACTAATGCTATAATAGAAGACACTTGCCCAAGATGCCACACAATGGGACTGAACCTTGAACCATGTGATTGGAAAGCAAAATGTTTATGTCTGTATGTGTGTGCATATCTTTCTGTTTGCCTCCACCATTGCTTGTCAACTGGTGTTGGTTTGTTTACATCCACATAACATAGCAGTTTGGCAAAAGAGACTCAGAGAATAACAATCAGACTCGAAATACATATTAGGGGCAATTTGACTAAATCCTTAAAGGTGGTGCCCCAGCATGGCTGCAATCCAGTGATTGAAGTAAAAGATAAACGATAGATACTGCATCTAAGTTAGATGGATTTCAAGGATATTTGGTTGCTATTTCAAGCAAATTGAGTAACCACATTGAGGCATTTCCACTGTGATCACCCAGTCTTACTTTCTCCGGGCATAGCATACATAAGATAGACAGTAGATTCTGATTTGAGGGTGATTTGGTTGCTATTTCTAGTAGATTGAGTGTCCACAGGATTTTCGGGTCGTTGCTTCATTTCCTTGTATTAGTTCTTTTGCTGTAGCTTACCAGGAAGTATGTGGTAGAGTGAGCGCAATTGTGGCTGTGTGGTAAGAAGCTTGCTTCCCAACCATATGGTTCTGTGTTCAGTCCCACTGCTTGGCACCTTGGGCAAGTGTCTTTTATTTTTGCTTTGAGTTGACCAAATCCTTGTGAGTGGATTTGGCAGATGGAAACTTAAAGAAGTCTGTCATGTTTATGTGTGTGTGTGTGTGTGTGTGTTTTGTTTGCATTTGTCCTTCACTGACACTTGGCAACTGGCATTGGTGTGTTTATGTCCCTGTAACTTAGCAAAATGAAACTGAACAATTACATACATACATATAATGTATATACATACATGCACATATATATGTATATATATTCTGTGCCGGTGACACATAAAAAACACCATCCGAACGTGACCGATGCCAACGCCGCCTCGAATGGCTTCTGTGCTGGTGGCACATAAAAAGCACCATCCGAACGTGGCCGATGCCAGCACCGCTTCGACTAGCTTCTGTGCCGCTGGCACATAAAAAGCACCAACCGATCGTGGCCGATACCAGACCCCTCTGGCACCTGTGCAGGTGGCACGTAAAAAGCACCCACTACACTCGCGGAGTGGTTGGCGTTAGGAAGGGCATCCAGCTGTAGAAACACTGCCAGATCAGACTGGAGCCTGGAGCAGCCCCTGGCTCCCCAGACCCCGGTCGAACCGTCCAACCCGTGCTAGCGCGGAAAACGGACGTTAAACGATGATGATGATGATGATGATGATATATATATACATGTGCTTGCACACACCCACATACACACACACATACATTACTTAAAGAAATTTCAACTGTCTGATTTTCACATTTTATTTACAATCATATAATAAGATTAATCTTTATATATAAAAGTGAGGTTGTGTGCTGTCTGTCTCCTACGATTTAGATTCCCAACTACTCCCACATTTTGCGGTGCAGTTTAACCAAAAGCGGGTATCTTATAGTCATGATTCATATCGAGCCCTTCTGGGTATTAGCGCGCGTCTACAATGAGTCTACGACTTAAAAAAAAAATTTACCATAATTTTTTCCCATTTTTAATGCAATTTTTTCGCTATTATATAAGGGAAGTAACTCTCTAAAAATGTCTATGATGAGTCAACGATTTAAACGGGCGATACTGCTAGTATAATATAATGAAATGATAGACTATTAAATATCCCTTCTGATTGAACCAGTACTTTGATACATTAAACTATACAAACTCCAGGTTCATGTAGTAGTAGTGGTAACAGTTGTGTGTTACAATTTACATATGATGGTCTTCTATACAGTTTCCATCTAACGAATTCACTTAAAAAACATTGGTCGGGCTGGGGCTTATAGTAGAAGACACTTGCTCAAGGGTGCTGCGCCGTGGGACTGAACCCAGAACAATGTGGTTGGGAAGTGGCCTTCTTAACCACACAGCTCTGCTTGCGAGTTAGATGCAAACCAACAGAGTTGGTCACTGATAATGGCCTCTCCCTCCCACCACCAGCACCAGCACCACCACCACCACCACACCGCCGCCATTTTCGTTTTTCTCAGTGACATAAGCTTCTGGATCCACGGCCCCCCCCGGATGTAATATGTTCCTGTTTCTAAATTTATGATTGATTGTTATCTTGCTTGAGGTTATTTTAATCTGCTTTTCCACATCCTTGAACGGTTGGGGAAGAAGCGGGGGGGGGAACAGAGCACTGCCGAGGCTTATCAACTTGTAAATAAGTTTAAATAAGTCCTGTTAGAAAAACAATTAAGAGAACGGGAGGACGGGAGGAGTAGGTGTGGAAATTAGAGTGAGGGTTAAGTGCAGTGTGTTTTTTGGTTTTTATTTACTTGTTATTTACTTGGAGTGCAGTTATTGAGGGGCATTTACCCAGAAGGCTTTTAGTCGGACAAATCAACACCCTTTTTTAATTAAAAAAAATTTTTTTAGCCTGATACCTATTCTGTCAGTCTCTTTGGTTGAACTGCTAGCATATGCGGACATAAACAAACCAACACCAGTTGTCAAATGGTGGTGGTGGGAGGGCAAACACACACACACACACATACACACACACACATGAGCATGCATGCTAGGCTTCCACACAGTTTCCATCTACCAGATTCACTCTCAAAGCAATTGACTGGCCTTGAACTGTAATAGAAGGCACCTGCCCAGGGTGTAGTGCTGTGGAATTGAACCCAGTACCTTGTGGTCATTAACAGATATGTTCGTGTGTGTGTGTGTAGGAGCAGTTTTCCTATCTGACGTTTAACCCTGTTTGCACCATATTCCTGATGTAGCAGGAATAGCCTGACTGTAATCTCTACTGGATTCCAGGTTGAAACAGTAACGGAATTAGATAAAGAAGATGAAATGCCAAAAATAGACGACTGATGATCGTGTTGTGGCTTTGTAGTCAAGTGTGTTTCTGACTCATTGTTAATGGCACCCCCCACCATAGCTGTTGCTTACTTTTATTTTTAATTGAAGAAAATGGATTCTTTTGCAATGGAATGTGTGTGTGACGAACCCAGTACTTTGTCTCTGGTAAACAAGCAAAGCCTAGACATTATACAATGTTCGTATCACAACAATTCACGTTACAGTTCAAAGTTCATTATCGTCTACATCAGAGTCCTTCTTTTTCTCTCTTCTTTTCTCTTTCTTTTCTTTTACATCGTAACATGTATCAATACAATTAAATACCTTAATTCCTAATTGAATCGCCAGTGTCCCAATATTGCACCTCATCTCTCCGTACCGCTAATTCCTCTGTACATATTTCCCTCTGTGCCGCCAAGCTCTCGCTCTCGAGGAAATTATTGATGTTTAATTTATTCTTCACACAAAGAGCTTGCCCTTAACGTAGACGGTGAAAGTGATGAGGAAAGTAGCAATTTGGGTGAACAACTACATCAGTTGAGAGATTGTCCCTTTATTGTTATTCACCTCAATTTTTTTGTGATTCTGTCCATTGGTTTGCCTGCAGTGAACTTATGCAATAGTTGAGAGATAGTTTTTTTCCTTTTTGAGCCATGCCTGGCTCATTTGGGCTGGTTTCCTGGTTTCCTTGGCGTATAGGTTCCCCCACCTGGACGGGAAGCTGGTCCATCGCAGGTGAGCTGCAAGATGCAGGAGGAAACAGTGAGAGAAAGTTGCCACGCAAGAGTCAGCAGAAGTTCACCATTACCTTCAACTGGAGCCGCGTGGAGCTTAGATGTTTCGCTCATACACACACACATCACCCGGTCTGAGATTCGAACCCGCGATCCCTCGACCGCAAGTTTGCTGCTCTAACCACTAGGCCATGTGCCTCCACAGTTGAGAGATAGGCCTTATTATTATTATTATTATTCTGAATGTGATCTCTGCCCATTAACTTGCCTGCAATTGTTACTCTTGAGCTGTATGTGTGCAACAATTTATTTTTTTGCTCAAGCGCATAGGTAAAGTGTAAAGTTAGATGCAAGGGCCAAGATCTGTGAGGGTTAATCCTGTTATAGTTTTGTGGTGAACATTGTCTTATTTCTCACCTGTGGTATTTGAGATACTATGTATTGTCTTAACGATACATTATTATTGTCATTTGTTGACTCTGTATAATCTGGTCACATCAACATAACATATCTTGACTTTCCAGTTTCTATACAATAGTTTATCAAAAGGCAGCCTGTTATCTGGGTAAACAGATTAATAAGCAGGAACATATGGAGTTTGATTAAAATCAATCCCAGTTTTGTACTGAAGGCACCTGTGTCTTCTGTGGTAGCCTAGAGTTGACCATGTGAATCTTGTCTACTTGCTTTTCCTTAATGTATATATATATATAAGTTCAGCAAAATACTTACAGTGTTTAATAAAATGAAGTAGCATGAAACAATTGTACCACTCTACCTTGGATATACTTGTTGCTTATTTTGATCATATATATATATATATAGGCACAGGAGTGGCTGTGTGGTAAGTAGCTTGCTTACCAACCACATGGTTCAGGGTTCAGTCCCACTGCATGATACCTTGGGCAAGTGTCCCCTACTATAGCCTCGGGCCGACCAAAGCCTTGTGAGTGGATTTGGTAGACTGAAACTGAAAAGAAGCCAGTCGTATATACGTATATGTATGTATATGTGTGTGTGTGTGTGTGTTTGTCCCCCCAACATCACTTGACAACTGATGCTGGTGTGTTTACATCCCCGTAACTTAGCAGTTCGGCAAAACAGACCAACAGAATAAGTATTAGGCTTACAAAGAAAGTCCTGGGGTTGATTTGCTTGACTAAAGGCGGTACTCCAGCATGACCGCAATCAAATGACTGAAACAAGTAAAAGAGTATATATATATATACATACACATCATCATCATTTAATGTTTGCTCTCCATGCTAGCATGGGTTGGACTATTTGACAGGAGTTAACCAGCTGAAGAGCTGCCTGGGCTCCATTTTGTCTGTTTTGGCATGGTTTTGATGGCTGGATGCCCTTCCTAATGCCAACCACTTTGCAAAGTGTACCGGGTGCTTTGAACATGACACCAGCATGGACGTTTTTATGTGACACCAGCATAGGTGCTTTTATGTGGCACCAGTACCATCAGCCCTCAGAACTATAGGACCTCTCAGCTGAGAGAGAGAGAGAGAGAGAGCTGCTCTATCGATTCAGGACAGTCTAAAATTATCCCATTGTTGTTATAAAAATCCAATAAATGGACAAAACTTCTATAAATTGTTAGGTTGCTGAGGTGAAAGACCTGTGTGAGAAGTTTAACATTAGTGATTTAGGACGTGAATAAGAATTAATTAGTTATCTGGAATAATTAAAATCACACTATCACCAAAAAAAATGCCCCAAAAACAGAAACAATTGAAAAGCAGTGACTGAAAAAAATTTATTTATAGAAAGGAGAGGGATTATTCTTTATGTGGCTGCTGCTTGATTTGCTAGAAACAGTAGCGAAATAAGCCCCTCAAATGTAACACAGCAATCTTGATAAAGGAAGTACACATTTGATAATGCCCGAGGGCTCTACCCCCCTCCCCCATTCTCAGGAATAGTGGGCAGAAAAAAATGGATAGATGAATAGATGCAGGAACAGCTATGTGGTTAAGAAGTTTGCTTCCCGGTCACAGGGTTTCAGTCCCAATCAAAATCAATATCAAAATCGATCAACATCAATGGAAATTGTAGCTGTGATACCAGTGCCGGTGGCACATAGAGAACCATCCGAACGTGGCTGTTGCCAGCGCCGCCCCGACTGGCTTCCGTGCCGGTGGCACGTGAAAAACCACCATCCGATCGTGGCCGTTGCCAGCCTCGCCTGGCCTCCGTTCCGGTGGCACGTAAAAAGCACCATCCGATCGTGACCGTTTGCCAGCTTCGTCTGGCACCTGTGCCAGTGGCACATTAAAAGCACCCACTACACTCACAGAGTGGTTGGTGTTAGGTAGGGCATCCAGCCGTAGAAACATTGCCAGAGCAGACTGGGCCTGGTGCAGCCTTCTGGCTTCCCAGACCCCCAGTTGAACCGTCCAACCCATGCCAGCATGGAAAGCGGACGCTAAATGATGATGATGATGCTGTGTGGTACTTTGGGCAAGTGCTTTCTGCTATAGGGTTTGACTAACCAAGGGTTTCTACAAGGGTTTGACTAACCAAGGGTTTCTACAAGGGCTTGACTAACCAAATCCTTGTGAGTGTATCTGGAAGACAGAAACTGAAAGAAAGGCAGCGAGCTGGCAGAAACGTTAGCATGCTGGGCGAAATGCTTGGCGGTATTTCGTCTGCCGTTACGTTCTGAGTTCAAATTCCGCCAAGGTCCACTTTGCCTTTCATCCTTTCGGGGGTTGATAAATTAAGTACCAGTTACGCACTGGGGTCGATGTAATCCACATAATCTCCTTGTCTGTCCTTGTTTGTCCACTCTATGTTTAACCCCGTGCGGGCAATAAAGAAATAAGAAACTGAAAAAAACCTATTGTGTGTGTGTGCATGTGTGTGCTTGTGTATGGTGTACATACATGTGCTTATGTGTAATGTGTATTTGTATCTCCTTGCCTTGACATCACATGGTAGTTGTAAATGGTTATTACTAAAGGCGGTGAGCTGGCAGAAACGTTAGCATGCTGGGCAAAATGCTTAGCGGTATTTCGTCTGTCATTACGTTCTGAGTTCAAATTCCGCCGAGGTCGACTTTGCCTTTCATCCTTTCGGGAGTTGATAAATTAAGTACCAGTTATGCACTAGGGTCGATATAATCGACATAATCTCCTTGTTTGTCCCCTCTATGTTTAGCCCCTTGTATGCAATAAAGAAATAAGAAACTGAAAAAAACCCATTGTGTGTGTGCGCGCGCGCTTGCGTATGGTGTACATACGTGTGCTTATGCGTAGTGTGTATTTGTGTCTCCTTGCCTTGACACCACATGGTAGTTGTAAATGGTTATTACTGTCAAACAAGCAATGTTATTCATTTCCAATATTCTGTGAGGACATGACTGATAATGGGAAAATATTCACCTTACTTGAAAACAGGCGAGGGTTGGTGACAGGAAGGCCATCCATCCATAGCCACGTGCCTCAATAAATTCCGTTTGACCCATGCAAGCATGGCAAAGTGGACGCTAACATAACAACAATACTCATTTACTCTTTTACTTGTTTCAGTCATTTGACTGCGGCCATGCTGGAGCACCGCCTCTTTTAGTCGAACAAATCGACCCCGGGACTTATTCTTTGCACAAGCCCAGTACTTATTCTATCGGTCTCTTTTGCCGAACCGCTAAGTGACGGGGACGTAAACACACCAGCATCGGTTGTCAAGCAATGCTAGGGGGACAAACACAGACACACAAACACACACACATACATATATACATATATATATACACATATACGACGGGCTTCTTTCGGTTTCCGTCTACCAAATCCACTCACAAGGCATTGGTCGGCCCGGGGCTATAGCAGAAGACACTTGCCCAAGATGCCACGCAGTGGGACTGAACCCGGAACCATGTGGTTGGTTAGCAAGCTACTCCTGCACCTATGATAATGAATTTTTTTTCTTTCTTCTCTGTTGGTCTGTCTCACCACTGAACATCTTTTGTTGCTTTTTTTTTTTCCAGATTGTTGGTAAAGGAGCTTTTGGTGTGGTACGCCGTGCTACGTACCACAGGATTAATGTGGCTGTGAAACTCATCGAAACTGAGTCGGAGAAGAAAGCATTCATTACAGAATTGAAACAATTGTCCCGAGTTTCTCACCCAAACATCGTTAAGCTGTATGGAGCTTGTACAAAACATCCGGTTGGTAATCCATGTTCTATGAAATCTTTTTCTGTTTTTTTTTTCATTTTGAATCTGTTTTTTTCTTTCTTTCTGAATGCTCTTAAGCCTTACTGAATTTGCCACCCACTACATAATAATAATAATATAATAATAATAATAATAATATAATAATAACAACAGCAACAAACCCTTGTAGAAACCCTTGGTTAGTCAAACCCTTGTAGAAACCCTTGGTTAGTCAAACCCTATAGTAGAAAGCACTTGCCCAAATTATAATAATAATTTCAAATTTTTCCACAAGGGCAACAATTTTGGGGATGGGGTATGAGTCGATTACATTCACTGGTACTTATTTTATTGGCCCTGAAAGGATGAAGGGCAAAGTTTGAACTCGGAACGTAGTCACGTAATAATATTAATAATAACAGGAGCACTCATAGAGTACAAACCTCCTCCAAGGCAATACCAATGTTCTCTCAATGATTTTTAAAATGAAAATATCTTAAATAAACTCGACTGCTCTCACAAACGAGAATACTAAAAATGAACCGGAATGCTCTCAAAAAAATTAAGTAAAAGAGCAGGAAAAATAATCTAGAATCCTTGTCCGGTACCGGATTGATCCCAAAATCTAACCAGTTCATGTCAGTCACGAGACCAAACATCCCTGAAAGTTTCATCCGAATCCATCCATCTTAGTGCTCAGCTGGTTATTATTTTATTGGCCTTTGAAGGATGAAAGACAATGGTGGAATTTGAACTCATAATGTAAGCATGGATGAAATGGTGCTAACCATTTTGACCACCGTGCTAAAGATTCTGCTGGCTCGCTGCCCATGTTAGAAATGGTTGTTTAAAATTTAGACACCAGGCTGGAAATTCTATAGGCGTGGTTAAGTAGATTACACCAACCCCAATGTGCAACTGGTACTTATTTTATCTACCCTGAGAGGATAAAAGGCAAAGCTGACCTCAGTGGAATTTGAACTGTGAACTCAGCGCAGTGGGACAGAAAAAATACTGCAAAGTATTTTGGGTGCTACTTTAGCATGCGGTCTACTACAGTATCCTACTTTAGCATGCAGTCTACTGCAGTATCCTACTTTAGCATGCAGTCTACTGCAGTATCCTACTTTAGTGTGCAGTCTACCGCAGTATCCTGTTTACACTGTGAAATTGCTTTTAGCGTGAGGTCTATCTTTCCTTACCCTCTAAACCTGAGTTCATTTTAACCATTATAATGCTGTTAAAGGATTTCTATAGACGTATAATTTTTACAGAGGAAACAGCAGTTGCATTTTTACAAGAAAACAATCTTCTGGCTACATCGCAAGAAGCAGACCCTTGTCTTCGATGTAGTAGCATCATGCAAGAAAAGTGAAAACGTTACCGGGGTGGAGAATACCTATTTCTTTATTACCCACAAGGGGCTAAACATAGAGGGGACAAACAAGGACAGACATAGGTATTAAGTCGATTACATCGACCCCAGTGCGTAACTGGTACTTAATTTATCGACCCCGAAAGGATGAAAGGCAAAGTCGACCTCAGCGGAATTTGAACTCACAACGTTGTGCCAGACGAAATACCGCTAAGCATTTTGCTCGGCACGCTAACGTTTCTGCCAGCTCGCCACCTTATTCAGCATTATTCAGTTTGCTTTTATCATCCTGTCGTATAAAGTTCTTATAGTGGAGGCAGATTGCATGCTAAAGTGTAAAAGGTAGACTGCACGCTAAGAGTAATTTCACAGCGTAGACTGGATGCTGTGGTAGGCCACACGCTAAAGTAGCAATGCTGATGCTGCACCAATTCTTTTAGCTTTCTGTCTTACCTATGTTAGAAATAATAATAATAATTATTATTAGTGCAGTAGGTGGCTTTAGACAAATAGGTTTTAGGTTTCACATGAAATACCCTGTGGTATTCTGTTGTGTTGTTTTATGCTTTGAATTTAAATCCTATCCAAGTCAACTTAGATTTTCACTTCTAGTCCCAGAGTGGTAAATACCAATCAAGCACTGGTCATGTTTGACTGTACTTCAAGATTTGTGTCTGTGAAACTCAGAGCATCATGGTTTCACACACACATAGACACTATATATATATATATATATATCTCAGCAGTCGCCATGATAGATCGTTAGCCACTACACACATTTGGTGAAAGCAATCAGATCTGTGGAGTGCAAAGAATTGGGTTCTTCACAGTGACAATGCACCCTGTGACCAAGCTCTGCCCACCTGTGAGTTTTTTGCATAAAAAAAAATGTCAAAATAAATGTTTCAACCATGAAACCCCAAACAGTTCTATTTCACTAGACTTATGGTTTACATTATAACATTATATATTTTTTTCTCTCCTTGTTTCTCTCCTTGTTTTTTCTGTGTACCTTTCTGTAGAAGAGCGTAGGCTCGAAACGTAAAAGACTTTTTCTATTCCTGAGTGTTATACTAATACATCTGTTTGCTTTGTACACCACCTGTCTTTGTCTTTTGTTTTTTTTATAAACTTTCCCTATATATATATATATATATATATATATATATATATAATATATATATATAAATAAATATTCTATGTATGTACACATGCATACACGCGTATATTGTCTTAGAGAAAATGTTATAAGAAAAATTGAATGGAAGGGAAGTAATCATATTCAGAAATGATTTCCCTTGGAAACATCCTTTTAATTAAACAATTACATTTCTTAAGGTTGTCAGCTTGATATTCCCATGCAGTTTGTACAGAATTGGTTGGGGTTTGTATTTATAAAACTATATGTAAGACAAAGGAATATATGTACTGGGCGTGGCTAGCATGGGTACAGGCATATCTGTCTGGTTAAGGAGCTTACTTACCATCTGTGTAGTCTAGCGTTCAGCTCTGCTGTGCAGCACCTTGAGCAAAT
>NC_043017.1:25254999-25277499 GCF_006345805.1 Octopus sinensis
ATATTCATACAGCACAGAATGTTTTCTTACCTCAATTGACGTATTTGATTGGTTGAAATTGCAGAAATTGAAGAAAATAAAACAACAAATATCTTACAAACCAAAGAATTTCTCAATAAAGCCAAGAGAAAAAGACGTTTTATAAACACATTCTACCAGTATACGAAGTTTAAAATTTTTTAGTTACCTAGAAATTATGTTAAAAACTGCCGTTCAAACCAAAAAGATCCCAGTGTTGTACTTGATGTAAATCAAATATCATTTATTTTGACAAAGTGAAACCTGTTTAGGTTATACATGAAATCTGTGAATGCATTCAGAAATATTTTGCTAGTCTCATAGAAGAAACCTTTTTGTATTCTTACAGAAAGCTCAAAGACATATTTTCTTAGTCTTCTGGAGCTCTTGTTCTTCTCATTTGTACACATATACTCAAAAGGTCACACTCATACTTGTGTTTCCACTCACTATCATACATGTATTAAATGATGATGATGACCCATCCATCCTCATCGTTTAATGTCCTCTTTCCATGCTGGCATGGGTTGGATCGTTTGACATAATGCTGGCTAGGAGGGAGCTGCTCAGACTCCAATTGTCTGTTTTGGGATGGCTTCTATGGCTGGATGCCCTTCCAAATGCCAACCACTTAATACAGTGTACTGGGTACATTTACCCAGCACCGGCATGGGTGTGTTTACACATCATTGGCACAAGTGTGTTAACGCAGCACCATCACAGGTGCTTTTTATGTGGCACTGACACGTGAAAGAACATGCTTGTATGTATGGAAGACAGCGATTTTACTTAGCTTGATGTGCCTTATCAAGTACACCACATCTGGTCCCTTGGCATTTCCTCAGTGAGGCCCAGTGTCTAAAGATCCTTTCTCACCACTTCATCCCACATCTCGCTGGGTCTAAAACATTTGCACACATACTTCTATACTCACATGCACATACATCATCATCGTTTAACGTCCGCTTTCCTTGCTAGAATGGGTTGGATAGGTTCAACTTGGGGTCTGGGAAGCCAGAAGGCTGCACCAGGCTCCAGTCTGATCTGGTGGTGTTTCTGCAGCTGGATGCCCTTCCTAACGCCAACCACTCTGTGAGCGTAGTGGGTGCTTTTTACGTGCCACCGGCACAGGTGCCAGACGAGGCTGGCAAATGGCCACAATCGGATGGTGCTTTTTATGTGCCACCGGCACAGGTGCCAGACGAGGCTGCAAAAATGGCCACATCGGATGGTGCTTTTTACGTGCCACCGGCACAGGTGCCAGACGAGGCTGGCAAATGGCCACAATCGGATGGTGCTTTTTATGTGCCACCGGCACAGGTGCCAGACGAGGCTGGCAAATGGCCACAATCGGATGGTGCTTTTTATGTGCCACCGGCACAGGTGCCAGACGAGGCTGGCAAATGGCCACAATCGGATGGTGCTTTTTACGTGCCACCGGCACAGGTGCCAGACGAGGCTGGCAAATGGCCACAATCGGATGGTGCTTTTTATGTGCCACCGGCACGGAGGCCAGGCGAGGCTGGCAGATATATTATTTATTGGTATATTTGTATTAGTGTCTTCTTTTTGGTTGCTACAGTCAGAATGTTTTGGTTGGTTTCCCCTGGCAGAAAGGTTAGCACACCGGGCGAAATGCTTAGCGGTATTTCGTCTGCGTTACGTTGTGAGTTCAAATTCCGCCGAGGTCGACTTTGACTTCATCCTTTCGGGGTCGATAAATTAAGTACCAGTTGCGCACTGGGGTCGATGTAAATCGACTTAATACCTATGTCTGTCCTTGTTTGTCCCCTCTGTGTTTAGCCCCTTGTGGGTAATAAAGAGTTAGGTTGGTTTCTCCTGTTTTTCATCGGGTACCTGGTGTATCAAAGAGCTAAACCCATTATTTATTTCATTAATTCCTCAGGGTTTTCTTCTCATTCTGTTGTCTGTCCCGATGAAGTGCATGGCTTAGTGGATTCGGTGTTGGAATCCTGATTGTAAGATTGTGGTTCCACTTCTTGGACTGAGTAATGCATTGTGTTCTTGAGCAAGGCTCTTCATTTCATGTTGTCTCCAATCCATTCAACTGACAAATGTGAGTAATCCTGTGATGGACTGGCGTCCCATCCAGTGGGGAACATATACGCCACAGAAACTGAGAAGCTGGCCCTATGAGTTTATATGGCTCGGGAAGGAAATATTGTCTATACCACAGACATTATCTTAGTTATTGTCACACTTCTGTGAAGGCACATGGCTCAGTTGTTAGAGCGTTGGGCTTGCAATCACAAAGTAGTGAGCTCAATCCCTGGACTGGGTTATGTGTTGTGTTCTTGAGCAAGACACTTTATTTTATGTTGCTCCAGTTCACTCAGCTGTAGAACTGAGTTGCGACGTCACAGGTGCTAGGCTGTATCAGCCTTTGACTTTCCCCTTTCCCTTGAATAACATCAATGGTGTGGAGAGGGAAGGCTGGTATGCATGGGTGACTGCTGGTCTTTCATAAACAACCTTGCCTGGACTTGTGTCTCGGAGGGGAACTTTCTGGGTGCAATCCCATGGTCATTCATGGCCGCAGAGGGTCCACTTCTGATTTCACTTACTTGTTATACTACAAATAGTGTGTGTGTGGATTGGGTTCTCCTTTGACAGATCTCTGATAACAAAGTGTTGAACACTTATAATATCTATAGAGAACTGGAGCTACTAGATTCAATGTGTATGCAAATGGATTGACTTCTTGTTTCTCTTGGATTCATCAAGTGATGTACACTCCTGATGAAACCCCAACAAGGGTTGAAAGTCAATTAGGGCTGGCTGTTCATTTATTTTAGTCTATGGAGAAATAGGTCAGTTTGACATGTATGTCTATGATGTAGGTTTATATTGTGTGTGTATATATATATATATATATATATATATATATATATAAGCAATGACCTTCGTACATTGGGCATCACAGAGGCTATGACGAAAGACTGAGACCTCTGGAGATATGCTGTGACTTCGAAGACCCAACAAATAAAGTGAGTTCATGGCTCGCAGGATGGCTTGCTGTGCCAACCTTGGTTCGTAGGGTGACCTGCTGTGCTTGAGGAGACCTATTGAGTCAAGTACATCAACATCAAAATAAAAATCAAATGGATATTGTAGTTGTGATACCTGTGGTACGTAAAAGCAGCCACTACACTCTCGGAGTGGTTGGCGTTAGGAAGGGCATCCAGCTGTAGAAACACTGCCAAATCAAACCTGGCGCAAAGCCTGGCGCAGCCTCCTGGCTTCCCAGACCCCGGTTGAACCGTCCAACCCATGCTAGCCTGGAAAACGGACGTTAAACGATGATGATGATGATGATGATATATATATATATATATATAGCAATGACCTTCGTACATTGGGCATCACAGAGGCTATGACGAAAGACTGAGACCTCTGGAGATATGCTGTGACTTCGAAGACCCAACAATAAAGTGAGTTCATGGCTCGCAGGATGGCTTGCTGTGCCAACCTTGGTTCGTAGGGTGACCTGCTGTGCTTGAGGAGACCTATTGAGTCAAGTACATCAACATCAAAATAAAAATCAAATGGATATTGTAGTTGTGATACCTGTGGTACGTAAAAGCAGCCACTACACTCTCGGAGTGGTTGGCGTTAGGAAGGGCATCCAGCTGTAGAAACACTGCCAAATCAAACCTGGCGCAAAGCCTGGCGCAGCCTCCTGGCTTCCCAGACCCCGGTTGAACCGTCCAACCCATGCTAGCCTGGAAAACGGACGTTAAACGATGATGATGATGATGATGATATATATATATATATATATATATATATATATATATACATACATACAGAGAGAGAGAGAGAATAGTTGTAGCTCGTCTATGGGGTTACCCTGGGTTTCACTTCCATACAGAGCTTAGCTTTACAGTGTTTTCTCAGGCCCTAGGTCTATGATCTCTCTAGCAAGAGTGTGCTTCTTTTTCAGATTTAATGGACGTTAAATCATGATGATAATGATGATGATGATATGTGTATATGTGGGTTTCATTCATAAAGTTTGACCATTCCAGGAAAGTGATCACCAATGCAATCCAGTTTAATCCTCATCTTTCACTTGGGGAATTAGGAGTCCTTCATACTTCCATCTCTTCCTGTATATCTTAATTTCCTCATTTAGTACACTGTGTGCTTTACCGTGGGTAATTCTATTACCAATTCCATGACAATTTCTAAATCATCGTAATCAACCATCTCTAGATTTGAAATTCTTGATGGCCAGATACTTAGATAGCTTGGCAACAGACTGCATATACACCATTTGATCTTTAGCATTTAAACAAGCAGCCATATGAGACTTTTAAGTTCAAACTGGCCAAATCCAGTTTCTCATGCTTCTTGCAATGTCATTCCTGCAATGTCCTCCTCCTCCACCACCACCACCACCACCCCTGTTCCCCTCATCCTCTCCTTCACTCGTCTCCTCCTCCTCCTCCTCTCCTGCTCCCCACCCATGCTCCCCTCATCACATCCTTCACTCATCGACTCCTCCTCCTCCTCCCCTCTGCTCCCCGCATCACCCCCCTCCTGCTCCCCACATCACCTCCTCCTCCTGCTCCCCCCGCATCACCTCTCTCCCCCCTCTTCCCCCCTCATCACCACGATCATCATCACCATCATCATCATCATTTAATGTCCATCTTCCATGCTGGCATGGGTTGGACGGCTTGAGAGGAGTTGGCAAGCCAGAGGATTGCACCAATCTCCACCGTTTGTTTTGGCATAGGTTTTTTTCTTTTTTTCTCATGACTGGATTTCCTTCCTAATGCCAACTACTTCACAGATTGGACTGGATGCCCCTTTTACATGGCACCAGCACTGGTGAGGTCTGCTCCGAAACCTCAAAGCCATAAGCTAATGCATGATTAATTCAAAAACAACACGAATAAATAAAGCATTACATTTGACAGAGAAATCTTGGATACGAAAGGATTAAAGATGGGTAATGGAAGTCAGCTCTGCCATTCTCTTGAGATTTTGTTCATTTTATCCGACATCAGCTTTAATGGAGACGAGCTAAATGAAGTTCACTGTAAACGCACACTCACACAACGTTAAACAGAATTACATGGTTTGTGACAAGACCTGCCATTTGAATTATTAGTACAGTCCATCTAATGAACATCCGCTCAGTTTTAATCTAATTTCACCCGTAATGCATGGGTAGATCGAAGGCTGTGGTAGAAGACGCTTGCCTAAGGTTCCACTCAGTAGAAACAAAATCCTATATTGTTGAACAAATTTCTTATCCATTCAATTATGTAAGGGAACACAACACACGCAACACATACACATGCATATATACACATGCATATATATATATATATATATATATATATATTATTTCGTATATTTTCATTTGTCTTGCTTATTTTTACGCTTCGGTTTGTGCTGAGATTTTTCTCGAGAACACATTCTTCATGGAAAATAGCGATTTTGATGTCTATATCTAGCATGTTGACCATCCACTTTTAGTGGTCAGTCCTTTAAATTTTGTATGTAAAAATATTTTAATCTTCGGATTTTTTTAATATGATGCTAGGCCACTGGTTTTAATTGATTAATATCAATTTCTACTCTTATTCAATTTTATATATATATATATATCGTCGACGCATACTTTGCTTGCGAAGACATGTTGGGGCAAGCGAAATCGAAATCGAATTGAACCAGCCAGGATCCCTGGTCTGGTGGTACGTAAAAAGCACTATCTGACTCGTGGCCGATGCCAGCGCCGCCTCGACTGGCTTCCGTGCCGGTGGCACATAAAATACACCAATCCGACCGTGGCCGTTGCCAGCCTCGCCTGGCACCTGTGCAGGTGGCACGTAAAAAGCACCCACTACACTCACGGAGTGGTTGGTGTTAGGAAGGGCATCCAGCTGTAGAAACATTGCCAGATAAGACTGGAGCCTGGTGCAGCCTTCTGGCTTCCCAGATCCCCGGTCGAACCGTCCAACCCATGCTAGCATGGAGAATGGACGTTAAACGATGATGATGATGATATGTATGTATGTATAAGCTACAAGCCACATTCATCCATGTATATGCATATGACTAATTCATTGACTGAAGAAGCTTTTGTGTTCAGCATTTCCTATCATGTTATCGCTACTGTATTGTATCTAACACTCGGCTCTCTAGAGCCCCATTGGTCAATAAACATTAGCAGCAACAAAAAATTGATTGATGTCTGCTGTGTTCAGTTCAAAAGAAGTCTCAGGTCACCTTGATCTCAGCTTTTTGATAAAGTGAAAGTCAATGCTTGTGTGTGTGTGTTGTCATTATTTTCGATGTCTATTTTTCCATGCTTGCATGGGTCAGATGGAATTTATTGCGGTAGATTCTCTACAACCTGGATGCTCTTCCTGTCACCAACCCTCTCCTGTTTCCAGACAGGGTAATATATTCCCATGGTCGGACACATGCTTCATAGAAGACTGGTTTATTACAACCGTCATGGGATGTTAAGACATAATTCTCTCTCTCACACATATATGAGTGCATGTGCATGCATGTACACACACAGACACACACACACACATCTAAAGGCGGCGAGCTGGCAGAAACGTTAGCACGCCGGGCGAAATGCGTAGCCGTATTTCATCTGCCGTTACATTCTGAGTTCAAATTCCGCCGAGGTCAACTTTGCCTTTCGTCCTTTCGGGGTCAATAAATTAAGTACCAGCTAAGTACTGGGGTCGATGTAATCGACTTAATCCCTTTGTCTGTCCTTGTTTGTCCCCTCTATGTTTAGCCCCTTGTGGGTAGTAAAGAAATATATATGTATGTATATAGAAGCACTTTTCGAGTGTTGGGCCTCACGGAGGCAATGATGAATGACTGGGATCTTTGGCATTATACTGTGCTCAACTAGAAGACCCATCAAGCCAAGTAAAATCGTAGTCGTGATAGATATTGGTGTGACGCAAATGGCACCCATGCTGGTGGCATGTAAAAGCACCTATTACACTCTTGGAGTGGTTGGCATTAAGAAGGGCATCCAGCCATAGAAACCCTGCTAAATCAGACCAGAGTCTGGTGCAGCCTTTCAGCTTGCCAGCCTTGGTCAAACTGTTACAACAACCCCATGCCAACATGATAATGATGACTGTATATATATATATTATATGATAATATATATATATCTTATTAAACTTTTAATACTTTTGAATATATATTTAAAATAGTATAATTAAATTAATTTAATGTATTGCTTAATGTTTTCATGTTTGATGCCTAATAGTGGTATCTAATTTAATATAATATATTTATACTATAAAATTAGATTAATCCTAATCTTATTTTTCCCTGTAGTTTGGTAGTTCCCTAATATTTATATTTTATATATATATATATATATATAAGATATTTTTATATATAGGGAGAGTTTACGAAATAACAAAAGACGAAGACAGTGTACAAACAAACAGAGTCTTAATATAACGCTCAGGAATAGAAAGTCTTTTACATTCGAGCCTACGCTCTTCTACAGAAAGGGACACAGAAAAAACAAGGAGAGAAAAAATATATAATGTTATAATGTAAACCATAAGTCTAGTGAAATAGAACTGTTCAGGGTTTCATGGCTGAAACATTTATTTTTACATTTTTTTTTTTTTAATGCAAAAAACTCACAAGTGGCAGAGCTTGGTCACAGGGTGCATTGTCACTCTGAAGAACCCAATTCTTTGCGCTCCACAGATCTGGTTGCTTTCACCAAATATCCTCCCTCAAACACTTGAAAATGTCGTAGTAAAACTCTCGATTGCTGGTCTGGCCCTTTGGGGGCAAATTCTCAATGCACAGTACCACATTTTTCGGGGTGATGCTTGTGGTAGGTCTTCCAGATAGCTCATTGTCTTCCAGGGATATTCTTCTGCTTTTAAAGTTCCTATGCCACTGAAAACATTGTGTACAAGCCATTGCCTTGTCACTATAAGCTTGCTGAATTATGCTCAGTGTCTCTAGCAGACCTCCCAAGTTTAACGAAGTTTCATGTTGGTTCTTTATTCCAACTTCCTGTCCATGACAAAAATCGCAGACTACAGCGTACACACGATCACAAAAGCACAAATTTCACAACTTTCGAAGTAAACACAGCAATGTCACTCAACACACAGCCTCATGAATGTAACTGCTAGCTCTCACTGGGCACACAACCACATGCTGCCATCTGTTGGCACGCTACAGAACTAGTCCAGGAGTTTTTTGATACCACCTTGTATCTTAATAAACGAAAGATATGTGATTTAATGTAGTTCTAGATGCTCAGTCGTGGAGGTGCAATGGCCCAGTGGTTAGGGCAGCGGACTCGCGGTCATAGGATCGCGGTTTCGATTCCCAGACCGGGCGTTGTGAGTGTTTATTGAGCCAAAACACCTAAAGCTCCACGCGGCTCCAGCAGGGGATGGTGGTGATCCCTGCTGTACTCTTTCACCACAACTTTCTCTCACTCTTACTTCCTGCTTCTGTTGTACCTGTATTTCAAAGGGCTGGCCTTGTCACGCTGAATATCCCCGAGAACTACGTTAAGGGTACACGTGTCTTTGGAGTGCTCAGCCACTTACACGTTAATTTCACGAGCAGGCTGTTCCGTTGATTCGGATCAACCGTAACTCTCGTCGTCGTAACCGACGGAGTGCTTCCAAAAAGATGCTCAGTGGCTGTCTGAAATAAAGCAAAAATATCTCTGTTTGTTTCAGTCAGACACTGTAACTATGATTACATTAACCAGTGTTTTAAATAGAAAACTCCAGAGCAGTGACATTGAAGCTTGAAACAAGTGGATTATTATCTCTTCTATTTATGTATTCTCTGCGGGTCATGAGTCAGTAAAATAAAATAGCAGTTTAACCACTGGCACTCGACGAAATCTTGCTGGCCTTGTGCTTAGATTAGAAATACTTGTTGTTGTTGTTATTGTTTGCAAAGCAAAGTCTGATGTGGGAGAGAAACCAATGATTCTGGCTGTGGAACAAACAAATCAGAGCTGGTGAAAATTTTTCCTCCGTTGTTCCATGATTAATGGTAACCGAACCATAGGTAGGCTGAAAATAACTTCCAATAAGTTAGTTAGCTATTTTTTCTTCTGGTATCTATGAGAGATAAAAAAAAAAAACGAACACAAACAAACAAACAAACAAACAAGCAAAAAAAAATGATAGAGACCAAGAGTGCTAGATAGATAGAAAGAGAGATAGGTAGAGTGAGAAAGCGAGGTGGTTCGTGGAAAAATTGATTAAAAGTTAAGGAGTGTGAAGAAAGAGATGTGTCCTGTCTGTTAGTCAGTAAGGTAGAAGAAAATAAAAAAAAATAGTTGTGGCATTCACGTGGCTTGGCATCTTGGTCTGGACTTTGATGATGCATTTTGTCAGCTGCGTTAGATTTGCAACTAGAATCTAGAAATGTCAGTTTAATAAGATTTATTGCATTGATGGTATTTAGTGTTGGAAGATGTGTGGTAAAAAAAAAAAAAAAGATATAAAAATAGAAGTAAAATAAAAGTAAAACTCTAAGAAAAATAGATAAGAAAACAAAAACAACAGGATATGGGAAATAGCAATATATATATATATACATACACACACACACATATATATATACATATATACACACACATACATACATTATATATATATATATTATATATATATATATATATATTATATATATATATATACATACATATATATATATATACATACATACATATATATATATACACACACATACATTTTATATATATATATATATATATATACACACACACATATATATTGATACATACATACATATATATATACACATATACATACACACACTTACATGACATATATATATATATTATATATATATATATATACACATATATATGCACACACATACACGTATATACACACACGTATATACACACACACACATACATATATATATATATACACACATCTGCATGACATATACACATATACATATGCACACATACATACTCATACACACATATGCACATACACATATAACCAAAAAAAAAACAATAACTAAAAAAAATACAAAAAAAAAGAAGCAGCAGCAAAAAGAAGCAACAACAACAACAGCAAGAGTACAGCAACAACAAGCATCATGACAAGTGTTGAGTTCTTTCTCTTTTTTCGGTGTAAAGCGTTGGATAAACTGTGAAACATTGAAATATCAGCAGTTTTCTGCTTCATTTCTCATGAGTCAGCAGTCATCTAGTGGTAAATAATTAGCCTTATTGGCTTCACGCTGTTGTTGGTTTTGTTGTTGTTGTTTAACCCCCACCCCCCACCCCCCGGGCAAAACCTTCCCCCACCCACCCCCGCCGATTGAGCGTGCCTGTGATCAGTGGTGTTTCATCTAACATTCTTGAGTCTCTATTTGTATATCTGAGAAGTATTCTTTTACTCGTTTCAAGTCATTTGACTGTGGCCGTGCTGGAGCACCACCTTTAGTCGATCGAATCGACCCTTTCCCCCCCCAGGACTTATTCTTTGTAAGCCTAGTACGTATTTTATCGGTCTCCTTTGCTGAACCACTAAGCTGTGGGAATGTAAACACACCAGCATCGGTTGTCAAGTGACGGTGGTAGGGGACAAACACAGATACACAAACACACACACATACATACACGCAGACACACACACACATACAACGGGCTTCTTTTAGTTTCCGTCTACCAAATCCACTCACAAAGCTTTGGTCGGCCCGAGGCTATAGTAGAAGACACTTGCCCAAGGTGCCACGCAGTGGGACTGAACCCAGAATCATGTGGTTGGGATGCAAGCTTCTTACTACACAGCCACTCCATTTTGATATCGCACTTCAACAGAAATACGTTCCCCTTGTGAAGGCGCATGGCTCAGTGGTTAGTGTGTCAGGTTCATGGTCATGAGGAAGTGAGCTCAATTCTGGGACCAGGTTGTGTGTTGTCTTCTTGAGCAAGACACTTTATTTCACATTGCTCCAGTTCACTCAGCTTTCTCTTGGACAACATCAGTGACATGCAGGGAGGAGGCTGGTATGTATGGGTGACTGCTGGTCTTGGAGAGGGTGACTGCTGGACTTGTGCCTTGGAGAGTGTCTTTCTAAGTGCAAATTCTTCTGTTTTACGTTCCGAGTTCAAATTCCACCGAGGTCGACTTTGCCTTTCATCCTTTCGAGGTCAATAAACACTGGAGTTGATGCAATTGACTAGTCCCTGCCTCCAAAATTTTAGGCCTTGTACCTTTAGCAGAAAAAATTATTAAGATGAATGTTTAGAACATGAACGAACCTGAAATTTCAATGGAAAGTTTTAGTTTAAATCACTTCAAGACAATGAGTTTGTATCATAGAACCAAGAGTGAGTGGTCTTACATGGGTTGGTATCAAAAGAGTTAAGAAAGAAGGTTAATTTGAAGAGGATTTGGCTGCAATTTCTAGCTGTCACGTACAGGCTCCCTTGTTGGCTTGTGCAGTTGATGGTTTATTGTAGTGGTGAAAAAGTTTTTGTTGTTGTTTTCAGGTCCTCTTAAAAGTGTTTCTGCTAAAGGCACAAGCCCTGAAATTTGGCGGTAGGAGTATATTTGATGACATTGACCCTAGTTATCGACAGGTACTTATTTTATCGATCCCAAAAAGATGAAAGCCAAAGTGGACCTGAGTGGCAGTTGAACTTAGAACGTAAAGCTATAAGGTGTTACTCAAGCTCTGAATTATGAGTCCATTGCGTTTTACAGCCGAAACAGCTGTAAGCTAATGGAGCTCATAAAATAATCGTTTGTTCATTTACTCCTTTGTCATCTCAAAGCCTTGTGAGTGTGGATTTGGTAGGCGGAAACTGAAAGAAGCCTGTCTGTGTGCATGTCTTTGTGTCTGTTTGTACCCCCCCCCCCACATCACTGCTTGACCACCGGTGTTGGTGTGTTTATGTCCCTGTAACTTAGCAGTTCAGTGAAAAAGACTGACAGAATAAGTATTAGACTTTAGAAAGAAAAGTCCTGGGGGTCGGTTTGTTTGACTAAAAAAGCCTTCAAGTTGGTGCTCCAGTATGGCTGCAGTCAAATGACTGAAACAAGTAATAAAAAATAGAAGAATAGGTGCAGGAGTGGCTGTGTGGTAAGTAGCTTGTTTACCAACCACCTGGTTCCGGGTTCAGTTCCCCTGCATGGCACCTTGGGCTAGGTTAGGGTTAAGACAATCTTCTACTATAGCCTCGGACCGACCAAAGTCTTGTGAGTGGATTTGGTAGATAGAAACTGAAAGAAGCCTGTCATATGTGTGTGTGTGTATGTATTTGTGTGCCTGTTTGTCCCACCTCCCCAACTGATGCCGGTGTATTTATGCCCCTGTAACTTAGCGGTTCGGCAAAAGACTCCGATAGAATAAGTATTAGGCTTACAAAGAATAAGTCCTGTAGTTGATTTGTTTGACTAAAAGCGGTGCACCAGCATGGCCACAGTCAAATATGTCTGAAACAAATAAAAGAGTAAAAGAATATGTGTGTATCTCCTTATCTCAACATCACATGGGAGTTGTAAACGAGCGTCACTGTCATACAAGCAGTGTCATTCATTTCCAATATTCTGTGAAAAACATGTCTAACCATGGGGGAAATATTATTTTTTACTTGGAAACAGGTGAGGGTTGGCCACAGCGTAGGTTATTGGGTTATAGAGAAAAAATTTTGCAACAATAAGCTCTGACCAACCCACGCAAACATAACAAAATGGACATTAAAACTATGACGATAACGGTGACAAAGGGTGTATTTCAGCAGAAATATGGTAACAAAAGGGGTTAAGATGGCAGGGCATGATATGAAAGAAATTTGGCAGCTATATCCGGGAGATTATGTGACATTTGATAACCGAGGTGGCCCGGTGTTGCTGGTGTTGGTGGGTTAGTGTGAAAGGCAATCTAAATTGGCTCTGTCTCTCAGAGTCTGAAGATAACTTAAAAGAGAAATTTCCATTCTTGAAAGGTCTGATTTACAGCCGTGTCTCTTAGCTTACAATTTTCAAACAGTTGAGCTTTGCAGTTTTTTTCTAAGCTATTTATTTTTTATAATTTTTATTTTTTGGTTTTTCTAGAATATTCTGGCTAATGCTGATAAAGATGGACTTGTTTTATCTATATCGACTCCACATAGCAGCAGCAGCATTTTTGCTATTATTATTATTATTATTATTGTTGTTATTGTTGTTATTATCATTATTATTATTATTATTATTATTATTATTATTATTGTTGTTGTTGTTATGATTATTATTATCATTATTGTTATTATTATTATTATTATTATTGTTGTTGTTGTTGTTATATTCTCTTTTGTCTCACTTCTCCCCCCTTTTTATTCTTTGCTTTTTTTTGTTTAGTTTTTATGATGTTAAACCAAGATTTTCACTTTTTTTCCAGTCTGTAAATTTCATCAAAGTTTCCATTTATAACATGAACATTTTCATATGTATGTATGTATGTATGTATGTATGTGTGCTTGTATGTGTATATATGTGTGTGTATGTGTGAAGTATAGGTGGGGTTTTTAATGTTGCCCCCTCCAAAAAAATTTAAATAAAACATTCACAGACAAGATATTTGTGCATATATATATGTGTGTGTATTGCATATATAAATGAATATATGCATACACATATCATATATGATCTTGGAATACTTGATAACATTTTATATCATATATATATATATATATATATATATATATATATAGACACACACACACACAAACTCACATCATATAATTTTTTTGTTGGTTACAGTTATTTTACTTGTTTTTTTTTCCTTTTATTCTTCATAACATACCCAGCTTCCTACACCCTGCTTTCATAATGTATTGATTATTATTATTATTAATATTATTAATATTATTATTATTATTTTTTTTTTTTTGATCTTGTATTAGTGTTATTTCTTTTTCCTTTTGTTTTCTAAAGAAATGAAAACACGAAACTGAGGGCGAGTGGGGTGGGGTGGGTGGAACAACCTGACACTAGCAGCTCATAATAAAAATAATGACGATGATGATGATAATAATAATAATAGTAATAATAATAATAATAATAATAATTACATAAAAAAAATGATCTGTGTGTTCATGTTTATTCACAAAATAATATTAATCATGTTGCATTATAAATATTATATATTCGTTCGCATACACCATATATGTTTTGATGTGCATGCATGTGTATATATATTTGTGTGTGTGTGTGTCTCTCGCTCTCTCTCTCTCTATATATATATATATATGTATATATATCTGTATGCATATCATCACCACCATCACTGCTACGATCATCATTGTTTAACGGCCATGTCCAATACTGGTATGGGTTTGGTCCAGGGACTGCATTGTGCTCTGCTGTCTTCTATGGCAAGGCTTCTACAGCTGGATGCCCTCCCTAATACCAATCACTTTACAGTGTTTTTATGAGTGACTTTTACATGGCACCAGCATGAGTGGGGTCGCCATGCAGCTTTGCAAGATTGCAAAATCCCAAGAGACATGGTTTTATGCTTGGAGCTGAAGAGGTTAATGTATGAGAGAATGAATGAGCCTGAGTAGAACAGGTTTCTTGCTGTAGAGGTGCTGTAATGGCTACTCTCATTTTAAAAGAGAGGGTGGCTGTGATTTGGTGGAACAGAGAAGAGAGGGAAAAAGTGATGATGGGATGTCTCTGGAACCCTACCTCTCCAGGTATCAGTATGAATGAAAGTGGAAGTGAATGGGGCGTAGAAGTGCTGAAAGTGTGGATACAGGTTGCAAGAGCGAATGAGTGGGGGAGGTGTGTGTGTGTGTGAATATAATGAACAGTGAACTAGCGTTGAGTGATTAAGAAGAAGGGAAGAGTAGGTGACAACTGTAGAGAGTGGATAAGGATCAAGGTGTGGGTTAGGGTTAAGACAATAAAAAAAATGCCATTTTTTGATTGTCTTAATAACTGACGCGATGCTGGAGCAGATTTCCACCCTGACATCCAAAACTCAGAGTTTTATTATGGCAACTGAATAATTGTCACATATTATATTACAGATATATATAGGAGTGGCTGTGTGGTAAGTAGCTTGCTAACCAACCACATGGTTCTGGGTTCAGTCCCACTGCGTGGCATCTTGGGCAAGTGTCTTCTGCTATAGCCCCGGGCCGACCAATGCCTTGTGAGTGGATTTGGTAGGCGGAAACTGAAAGAAGCCTGTCGTATATATATGTGTGTGTGTGTTTGTCCCCTTAGCTTTGCTTGACAACCGATGCTGGTGTGTTTACATCCCTGTCACTTAGCGGTTCGGCAAAAGAGACCGATAGAATAAGTACTGGGCTTACAAAGAATAAGTCCCGGGGTCGATTTGTTCGACTAAAAGGTGGTGCTCCAGCATGGCCGCAGTCAAATGACTGAAACAAGTAAAAGAGTAAAAGAGTATATATATATGTGTGTGTATGTGTGTGTTTGTATATATATATATATATATATATATATAAATAAATGAAATTCAGTTGAATTAGGTGCTTAGATTGAAGCACCAAGTCAGTCTGGTATTATCCGTACAACTCAAAGTAAGGTGAATATAATAAAAATAAACAACGGTCGGACTGCATTACTACTTGATATCCTGTTGGTAATTTTGATTATATATATGTAGATGTGTTTTTATTCTTTTGCTTGTTTCAGTCATGTCTTGATATTATGTAATGGTTATAAATGAGAATGTTCACTTACAATCATCTGTGTAAAATGTCTGGCGATGGGAAAATGTTAATTTCCTTGGAAACATGTGAGGATTGGCAACAGGAAGGGCATCCGGCTATAGAAAATCTGCCTCAATAATTGCTGTTTGGTCGATGCAAACATGGAAAAGTGTACATAAATGATGATGATGACTATATATATATATATATATATATATATATATATATTGTATAATATTTGAAAACAGACCAGAGAGGCTTTGTAAGTTATGGAGAGAAAGCTACTATGGAAGACTCTTAGTATAATAATATATCATGATAATATATATTCTCCAATTTGAAGTGACAATTTTTAAACACAAACAAATGACTGAAAAAATGTTGAGCTAACTATAGCCAGAATTGAGTCCACAAATCAACGCTTACACGGCTCCTTGCACATCCGATCGGGCCAAATGCTCATCCATCAATTTCAGTCAAATTCAATGAATATATACTTAAACTGTCTAATACTACATATAATATTTATAAACAAACCAGAAAGGCTTTCTAAGTTACAGAGAGAAAGCTAGTATGGAAGACTCGTATAATAACAGTAAAAGCACTGTTCGAACGTGGCAGATGCCAGCGCCGCCTGACTGGCATCTGTGCCGGTGACACATAAAAGCACCAACTGATCGTGGCCGTTTGCCAGCCTACTCTGCCCCCTGTGCCGGTGGCATGTAAAAAGCACTCACTACACTCAAGGAGTGGTTGGTGTTAGGAAGGGCATCCAGCTGTAGAAACACTGCCAGATCAGACTGGAGCCTGGTGCAGCCTCCTGGCCTCCCAGATCCTGTCCAACCGTCCAACCCATGCTACCATGGAAAATGGACGTTAAACGATGATGATGATGATGATATATATATAATTCATGGTTTACCTTGGTATAATCTTTTCTGAAAGTGTTGGGTGTAACGGTGATAGTGATGGTAATGCAGTGTTTTTGGCATTTGTGGTGATAGTTTTAGTGGTGGTGGTCACGAGTGTGAACCACTTTTAGTTGCGGTGGCTGATATAGAAATGGAGTGGCAGATGTGGAGATACTGGATAAGAAAGACTGCCATTCCAAACTTTATCTTTGCTGACTCGCCTCTTGGTTTGTGCAAGTTTGGGAGTTTTCTGCGGATATTGAAAGAAGAAGAAGAAGGGAGAGAGATGGAAAAGTGAGCGGGGAGGAGGCAAACGGAAACATAAAAATAACGGAAAGTGGGGGGTGGGGGTGGGGTTCAGAGTGGGAGCAGGATGGTTTGTTAAATAATCAAGAAAAAGAAAAGAGAAAATAGAATAAGAATCATCAAAATTCATCCCATCTGCTTTCTGCCAAAGAGAGAAATTGATTGACAGATGAATTGAGAGGGAGTGAGTGAGATAGAAAGACAGAAATAGAGATAGTGAGGTAGCTGGGGAGAGAGAGAGAGAGAGAGAGAGAGAGAGAGAGAGAGAAAAGGAAAGCCGATAGGTATATTGGTAGGTGGATGAGCAGAAAGATCTATACTTGTGTATGTGTGTGTCTCTCTGTATATATGCATATACATACATATATATATATGTAATGTGTATATGGATGTGTAAATATGTATGTATATGTACATATATGTAATGTGTATATATATCTGTTTGTATATATTTGTGTATAAATGTGCTTGTGTGAGAGTGTGTGTATACACACACTCACACACTTGTATAACACACACATTCTCATACATATACACACATACACACATGCATACGCGTACTTATATAGATAAGCTGAAAGTTACTAATAATCATTCGAAAAAAAAAAAAACCAGAAATAGTTTTAAAAAAAGAAATGAACAACAAAAAATTTTTAAAAATCAAATAAATACAATTAAAAAAGAACAAAATCCAACCAATCCCCACCAAATACCAATGCCCACCTCTCCTCACTGAACACATTCCTTATGAAGTTTATTATTTTTTTTTTTTTTTTATCTTTGAATTATTCTAAAGCTTGGTTATTCCCATCATCAGAGCATAAACTTGGCTCTCCTTGATTTCTTCACTTGGAAGATATTTTGGCCTCTTTATAGACAATTTCTGCTATTTTGCAGACCTTTATTTTTTTTTGTTTCATTTCGTTTTGTTACAAATTTTTTTTTTTTTTCCACTTTTATTCCTTTTCAAGTCATTGGTTTGTTCTTTCCATACTTTTTCCCATTTGTGTTGCGTTTTTAATATTTTCTTTTCTGGTTTTGATTTCCTTTTTCTCCTTTTCTGGTTTGTTTCCCCTGTATCTTTTTCCAATATATATATTTTTTTCCGTTTTTTTCTAAGTTCTATTTGGGTTTTTTTTTTTGTATTTTATTCTGTTTCAAAAAATTTTTTTTTTTGCTAAGCCACCCCATTTCTTTGTACTTGTTTTTTTTAAAAAAAAATTTTATATTTTATTGTGTTGCTGAAGGATGGATGTTTCAGTTGAGAAAAGAATAATAAAAGTGTGAAGAGACTAAAGTAATGGTATATTTTTGTGTGTATGTGAGTGGCTGTGTGGTAAGTAGCTTGCTTACCAACCACATGGTTCCGGGTTCAGTCCCACTGCATGGCACCTTGGGCAAGTGTCTTCTACTATAGCCTCGGCCCGACCAAAGCCTTGTGAGTGGATTTGGTAAACGGAAACTGAAAGAAGCCCGTTGTATATATATATATATATATACGTATGGGTGTGTTTGTGTGTCTGTGTTTGTCCCCCTAGCATTGCTTGACAACCGATGCTGGTCTGTTTATGTCCCCGTCACTTAGCGGTTCGGCAAAAGAGACCGATACAATAAGTACGGGGCTTACAAAAGAATAAGTCCCGGGGTCGAGTTGCTCGGTTAAAGGTGGTGTTCCAGCATGGCCACAGTCAA
Organism: Octopus sinensis; assembly: GCF_006345805.1. Classification (NCBI taxonomy): domain Eukaryota; kingdom Metazoa; phylum Mollusca; class Cephalopoda; order Octopoda; family Octopodidae; genus Octopus; species Octopus sinensis. The sequence goes on from NC_043017.1 coordinate 25,273,663, forward strand.
ATGCCTGAAACAAGTAAAAGAGTATATATACATATATATATGTGCATATATATATTTATGTGATTATATATATATATATATATATATGTATATATATATATACACACACACACACACTTCATTCTCATTTTAGCTCCCACTTTTTCATGCTTGCATGGGTCAGATGGAGTTTATTGGGGCAGATTTTCTGTGGGATGCTCTTCCTGTCCCTCACCTGTTTCCTATCAAAGGTACTATTTCCTCACGGCCAAACATGTTTTTTTGCAGTATATTGGAAATGAATACTCAGCTTTTATGACACTGACCATCACTTATACCAGTAGTTCCCAACTGGGGCCCACACCAGATTTAGGGTTCCACATCACTTTTAGGGGTCCACATAAGATTTTGTTGTTAAAATTCATCTGCAATAAATTGGTTATACTTCTGCAATGCACAAAATATTTTAACCATTTTTTTCACATGGTTCTGGGTTCAGTCCCACTGCGGGGCACCTTGGGCAAGTGTCTTCTGCTATAGTCTCAGGTTGACTGAAGCCTTGTGAGTGGATTTGGTAGACGGAAGCCTGTCATATATATATATATATTTCTCCAGCTTTAAGCAATTAGAATTTGTTAGTATTTTAGTTATATACTACCTGATATTATTCTCAGATATTCATATAAATATATAAAATATATATTTAATAGGTGTAGGCATGGCTGTGTGGTAAGAAGCATGCCTGGAACCTTGGGCAAGTGTATTCTACTATAGCTTTGGGCCGACGAAAGCCTTGTGAATGGATTTGGTAGAAAGAAACTGAAAGAAGCCCATCATGTGTGTGTGTGTGTGTGTGTGTATATATATATATATATGTCTTTGTGGTGGAGGCGCAATGGCCCAGTGGTTAGGGCAGCGGACTTGCGGTTGGTGGATCGCAGTTTCAATTCCCAGACCGGGCGTTGTGTGTGTTTATTGAATGAAAACACCTAAAAACTCCCCGAGGCTCTGGCAGGGGGGGGGGGGGTGGCGCTCTGTTGCACTCTTTCACCACAACTTTCTCTCACTCTCTCATCCTGTTTCTTGAATAACGCTGTGATGAACTGGCGTCCTGTCCAGCTGGCGGGAACACATATGCCACAGAAAGCGGGAAACCAGGCCCATGAGCCTGGCTCGGCTTGAAAAGGGATGACGTTTATTGTTATATGTCTTTGTGTCTGTGTTTGTCCCCCCACCATGGTTTGACAATCGATGTTGGTGTGTTACAGCCCTGTAACTTAGCAGTTCAGAAAAAGGGACTGATAGAATAAGTACTAGGCTGACAAAGAATAAATCTGGGGTTGATTTCTTTGACTAAAAATAAAATCCCCTAAGGTGGTGCTCCAGCATGGCTGCAGTCAAATTAGTGAAACAAGTAAAAGAATAAAAGAATTATTCTCCTGACAGTCAAGATTAGATGTTGTACTTGGAAGAAGTACAAGGTGTTTTGGAAAATTTCTAAATAATTCTATTTTGAATTAGTTGATCACTAATCGTTTAAACTATTTAATTAATCAATTTTCAACAGTTCCACGTTTCTTCTCCGTACTGCATTATATTTATTGTATTAGAAAAAAAAAAAAAAAAAACGAGAAAAAAAATCATAATATAATTAATATTGCGGTTACCAAATAATGAAAGACAATTCAGAACAGGGCTGGAAAAAGTAAAAAAAAAAAACCCCAACAAAATACACCCCCACCAAAAAAAACAAAAAACAAAAAAAAAATCCCCAAAAATAAAGACAAAAATAAATGATAAAAAGTTTCATACTGTTTTAAAATATAACTTTCCAAATTTATTGGAATTTAATTCTATATATATTGAACAAATCATTCCATCTTTTGAACTTTGAAGTTAAGAATTTTCATCAAATTACCTCAGATACAAAAGAAAGCAGTATTATTATAATATAATAATGTATTTAATTATTTCAATGTGACTGATTTAAATACATAGACAAGATGCCTGATTAGTATTTTAAATCATTTTAACAGAGCTTTAAAAAAAAAAAACGCAGATTATTTCTTGACAAAAGTCGTATTTTTAGCGGATTTAATTTATTAATTTTACAATAAGTTTTTTTTTTTTTGTGTGGGGGTGGGGGGTGGGGGTGGAATTTAAGTTTTTTTTCTATTTTTGTTTTCATGTGCCGCAAGGTCAAAACTGACATGAACCACTGATCTCTTCCCCCTCTCCTCCCCTTCCCCGCCCCTTTCCCCACCCCTATCCCCCATCTTCCCCCCCTCTTCTACATCCTTCCCTCTTCCCATCCTCTCCCCCCTTCCCCTTCCCCTCCCTTCTTCTTTGTAAGCCTAGTACTTATTCTATCGGTCTCTCTTGCCGAACCGCTAAGTGACAGGGACGTAAACACACCTGCATTGGTTGTCAAGCGATGTTGGTGGGGACAAACACAGACACACACACACACACACACACACATATATACGACGGGCTTCTTTCAGTTTCTGTCTACCAAATCCACTCACAAGGCTTTGGTCGGCCCGAGGCTATAGTAGAAGACACTTGCCCAAGGTGCCATGCAGTGGGACTGAACCCGGAACCATGTGGTTGGTAAGCAAGCTACTTACCACACAGCCACTCCAGTGCCTATATTTCACGTTAATTTCATGAGCAAGCTGTTTCGTTGATTGTATCAGTTGGGACCCTTGTCGTCGTAACTGACGGAGTGCTCCTATCACCTATCATAGTCCATGCATTTTGGAAAGCTGAACGCTGTGGGTGGTTGCTGGGGTACGTTCTTGTAGTACAAGCAGAAACCTCAACTGATTGCCAATCTGTGTTATCACTGATCAATCCATGATAACCATGACAGGGTTCACAATTGAATGCTCTGTGCCATTCCGAATCAGTGATGAATGAATCGGTGATAAATGAGGCAATATGCATAATTGCATAATTAGCTATTTCACTGTTAATGAATAGCAATTATCTTAATGAGATTAATGGATTGGCAGAATCAGTAGAGCGATATTCAAAATCCCTTGAGGTATTTACCTGCATGTACATTTTAACCTTTTACTTGTTTATGTCATTAGGCTGTGGCCATGCTGGGGTACCACCTTGATTTTTCTGTCAAATAAATTAACCCCCTGTACTTAGTTTTTCTTTTCTTTCAAAGCCTGGTGCTTATTCTATCAGTCTCTTTTACTGAACTGCTAAGTTATGGTGATATAAACACACCAACATTGCTTGTCAAATGGTGGATACACACACACTCACACACACAATCACACACACACACACACACACACACACACACACATGCGTATATGTGATGGTCTTCTTTCAGTTTTTGTCTACTAAGTCCACTGAATCCTTTGGTTGGCCCGAGGCCATATTAGAAGACACTTGCCCAAGGTGCCATGCAGTGGGATCGAACCTGGAACCATGTGGTTGGGAAGTAAGCTACTTACCATGCAGCCATGCCAGTGTCTGTTACCACACACCCACTACTGTTCTGGGTTCAGATCCCGGGGTCTTTGACTTCGCATTTCATAATTCTGTGAGTGTGGGAGTCGATTGAGGGTCAATTACATCGGTACCAGTTGTGTATTGGGGGATATCTAATCAACTGCTTCCCTTCCTTGAAGTTCAATACCTCAGTCAGTGACATTTATCCTATAAGAGGTCCATGGATGGACAAATAGAGCAGCAGACAAATTGGCATTTGCTTGACTTGCTAGAAGTAGCAGCCAAATCCCCCTCAAAGGCATGGCTGTGTGGTTAAGAAGTTTGCTTCCCACCCATATGGTTTTAAGTTCAGTCTCACCGTGTGGCACTTTGGGCAAGTTTCTT
>NC_043017.1:25279999-25294999 GCF_006345805.1 Octopus sinensis
TAAAGTACCCGCTCCAACAGCAACAACTTAAACAATGCACACACACACACACAGACATGCATGCACACATGCATACACTTAAACATGTAGGACACACTGACACACAAACATGCACACACTCACATATAGATGCACACACTGCATGAACACTCACACACTTGCATAAACATGCACACACATAAACACGCACACACTCACATAAACATGCACACACTCACATAAACACACACACACTCACATAACACACACACACTCACATAAACACACACACACTCACATAAACACACACACACTCACATAAACACACACACCCTGCACTCACATAACACACACACACTCACATAAACACACACACACTTGCATAAACACACACACACACACACTCACATAAACACACACACACTCACATAAACACACACACACTCACATAAACACACACACACTCACATAAACACACACACACTCACATAAACACACACACACTCACATAAACACACACACACTCACATAACACACACACACTCACATAAACACACACTCACATAAACACACACTTGCACACACACACACAGTCACTCACATGTTCACATACACACACAGACACATTAACACTCACTCACACACACACATACACACGTGTACAGTTTATGTGAAATAATTGTGTTTAATTTCTTTTTTTTTGTCAAACAAGGTTTCCTATTTGTTTCATAAATTTATTAATGTTTGTTTTTTTTGTAACACAATTTTATTGTGTTTGCAATTTAAATTATAGCTCATTGATAAGGAAATATTTAATGGCAGTAGACAAATGTACACATATGCACATACCTACCTACCTACACACTCACTCAATTTAATAGGAGCAGGCGTGGCTGTGTGGTAAGAAGCTGGCTTACCAACTACATGGTTTCGGGTTCAGTCCCACTGCGTGGCATCTTGGGCAAGTGTCTTCCACTATAGCCTTGGGCCGACCAAAGCTTTGTAAGTGGATTTGGTAGACGGAAACTGAAAGAAGCCCGTTGTGTGTGTGTATGTATGTGTCTGTGTTTGTCACCTCCACTACCATCACTTGACAACTGATGCTGGTGTGTTTACATTCCCACAGCTTAGTGGTTCAGCAAAGGAGACTGATAAAATACGTACTAGTCTTACAAAGAATAAGTCATGGGGGGGTCGATTTGATCGACTAAAGGCGATCCAAATTTCATGCTAATTTATATTCAAAACACCAGCTTAAAAACAGCAAAGTTATTTTACTATTTCATACATTGGACTGGCTCCCGTGCCGGTGGCACGTAAAAAGCACCATCCAAATCGTGGCCGATCCCAGCGCCACCTTGACTGGCTTCTGTGCCGGTGGCACGTAAAATGCACCAATCCGATCGTGACCGTTTGCCAGCCTCGCCTGGCACCTGTGCATAAATGTAAGATTGTTTTATTCCTATCATCATTTGTGTGGATGCAACATGACCAGGTAGTAGAAGAATCTGCTTTGCAGTCATGAGATTGTGGGTTTGATCTCACTGCATGGTACCTTGGTTATTTGTCATTTAACATTGCCTCATAAGGGGTAGATTGAGCTAACCGGCACTCCTTCGGTTACAGTGACGAGGGTTCCAGTTGATCCGATCAATGCAACAGCCTGTTCATGAAATCAATGTGCAAGTGGCTGAGCACTGCACAGACATGTGAACCCTTAATGTAGCTCGCAGGGAGATTCAGCCTGACACAAAATGTGACAAGGTTGACCTGGAGCAACGTGAAATAAAATGTCTTGCTCAAGGACACAATGTTTCACCAAGAATTGAACTCCCGACATCATGATCGTAAGCTGGGTACTCTAACCACTAAGCCACTTACCTTCACGGGCCCAATCTACCCATATGAAAATCTACTTACCCCATAGAAGGGACTCCGACAGGATGGCGAGCTGGCAGAGTTGTTAGCAATCTGGGCGAAATGCATAGCTGTATTTCATCTGCCGTTACATTGTGAGTTCAAATTCCGCTGAGGTCGACTTTGCCTTTCATCCTTTTGGGGTCGATAAATTAAGTACCAGTTATGCACTGGGAGTCGATGTAATCAACTAATCCGTTTGACTGTCCTTGTTTGTCCCCTCTGTGTTTAGCCCCTTGTGGGTAGTAAAGAAATAGGTATTTCGTCTGCCGTTACGTTCTGAGTTCAAATTCCGCCGAGGTCGACTTTGCCTTTCATCCTTTTGGGGTCGATTAAATAAGTACCAGTTATGCACTGGGGTCGATGTAATCGACTTAATCTGTTTGTCTGTCCTTGTTTGTCCCCCCTGTGTTTGGCCCCTTGTGGGTAGTAAAGAAATAGGTACTACTGCTCTGTGTCAGAATGGACCTGGGGGTGACTCCATGCTCCCCACAACTCCAGAACTTCTGAGCTGGAGCCTCACCACCAGATGCAGTTTAATGTCAAACCTAGGACTGATAATTCAATGAATATATAATTCCTCGATCGATCCACTGGAATTCTCCTTGTTGAATCCAATAGTGGATCTCTTTAGTTTTATTTTGCTCTGTATTTGTTCTCCAAGAAATATTTCAGCTTATCTTAACCAGCAAGTACTTATATAATCGCACAGACACACAGCCTGTCCTGTGTGCTGCGGTATTTATCTGCACATGTGCATAAACACAAAATGTACGTATATAAAACTACATGCTTGGGTAATGTTATGTATATTCACTTGTATGCACACATATGCACACACAACTATATGCTCACGTGTTTATTCATGCATGTGCATATGCACCAATGTTCGTATACACACAACTATATAGTAATTATGTGTATATGTGCATAGACACAACTGTATTCTCAGATGCTTATGTGTACATGTGCATACACACATACGTTTGTGTATATTGCATGCGCACATATACACACAAACATACAATTATATATACATACTTACATACATATATATGCACAGTTATATACATACATATGCACACATACATACAATTATATATACATACTTACATACATATATATGCACAGTTATATACATACATATACACACATACATACAATTATATATACATACTTACATACATATATATGCACAGTTATATACATACATATACACACAAACATACAATTATATATACATACTTACATACATATATATGCACAGTTATATACATACATATGCACACATACATACAATTATATATACATACTTACATACATATATATGCACAGTTATATACATACATATGCACACATACATACAATTATATATACATACTTACATATATATGCACAGTTATATACATACATATGCACACAACTATATAGTAATTATGTGCATATGTGCACACTGACACACAGTATTACTCCAGTATTTATTTGTGCATGTATATAGACGCACCTGGATACAGGGTACATTTGCACATGCATGCACACAACTATATATTAAGGTATTTATTTGTACACATGCATACACACAGGTATAATAGATACATCCATACTCGAGTATTTATTTGTACACGTGAATACACATAGACATAATTCTATGCTCAAATAATTAATATATATAATATATATATATAATATATATATATATATATATATATGCATACATACACACGCTCATGCATGCATACACACTACCCATATGATATACTTGGATATTTATTTGTACATGTGCCTACATGTACAACTACATGCTTCAGTAATTGCATACATGTATACATGATTAAAGAATTATAACTACATGCACATAGTCACAAACATGTACATGTGCATCCATGCTCATGTACAGATGCACTTATGCACACAAGACCATATAATATATATATATATACATGTACACCGACACACCACATGCATTCCATACGTCAGTATTATTATACATACACACAAACCAGCTCATTGTAAATATGAACATCAACATACATTGCACACAGATTTACATATATACATTCACATACATTTTCTTAACATCTTCTCTCTCACAGTGCTTAAACATACACATATTTACATATATATACGCTTACATACATTTATTAACATACTCCCCCCTCTCTCTCTCACTCATACGTATGTGCACATACATACGTATACCCATACAATATTTACAAATGTATTATACATACATACATAGATCTTGATATGCCCTCTGTCTATCTGCCCCTCTGTCTCTCTGTCTCTCTCTCTCAGTGTCTCTCTCTCTCTCAGTGTCTCTCTCTCTCTCTCTCTCTCTGTGTGTCTCTCTCTCTCTGTGTCTCTGTGTCTCTCTGTCTCTCTTTCTCTCTCGCTGTCTCAGTGTCTCTCTCTCAGTGTATCTCCCACTCTCTGTGTCTCTCTCCCTCTCTCTGTGTCTCTCCCTCTCTCTGTGTCTCTCCCGCTCCCTATGTCTCTCCCTCTCTCTATGTTTCTCTCCTTCTCTCTGTCTCTCCCTCTCTGTCTTTCTCCTCTCTCTGTCCCTCTTCCCTCCTCTCCCACACATGCATCCAGATATACTTGTCTCTCTCTCTTTTTCCCCCTCCATCCTACCTCCCATACACACATGCACACACACGTACCCACACACACGCACACACTAACATACATATCTTAACACACTCTTCCTCTCTGATGTTCATGCACACACAAACACATGCAAACACAAACACATGCAAACACACACACACACACACACGTGTGCACGCACCTGACCATTTTATGTTACTGTATTTAGATGACATGGTAATGTCTTTCCGACTGTTTGATCTTCGGATCAGTTTCATTTTGCTACATCCTTGCTTCTCTAATGTTAACAGAAATACCAGACTCCTCCAGTAGGATAAGGATTATAGGAAAGTCCGAGGATTATGTCAACGGAGTAAATCCCAGCCTGTCATTGCTGTTGCAAGATCACGTCTTTTTTTTCCAGTCTTGGCTCACAGACACACACACACACACGCACACACCACACACGCACACACACACACACATGTATGTGTATATGCATATATTTCTATGACTATATACATGTGTGTATGTATATATGTATATATTTGTCAACATGTATGCATATATTTGTATAAATACATGTATATGTGTATGTATATATATATATATAAATTTGTATAAATATATACATGTGTGTATGTATGTCTGTATTTGTATAAATATATTCATGTATGAGTATATATATGTATATATATATATATGTATGTGTATGTATGTATGTAATATATATAATATATATATATATAATATAATTATATATAAACGTATTCATATATATATATATAAATGTATTCATATATGTAATATATATAAATGTATTCATATATATATATATATATAATGTAAATATTTCATATATGTATATATATATATATATATATTTATAATATATATATATATTCATGTATGTATTTCTATATATATTCATGTATGTATTATATATATATATCTATATAAATGTATGTATATATAAATATATGTATATATATTATATTCATGTATGTTATTATAATATATATATATATATATATAATGTATGTATATATAATACATGTATGTATATATAAATACATGTATGTGTATATATATATATATATATATATTTCATGTATGTAAATACACACAGTATGTGTGCATGAATCTGTATGTACCTGTATTTGTGCATGTATGCATGCATGTATGTATGTACGTGTGCGCACATTGATGTATATGTATCTATGTCTCTATATGTATGTGTATATGTATAAATTAGGGGTACTTAAAACTAATGTTATATTTTCAAGCAAATTGTCTGACGTCATGTGACAAATAGTTTACAAACCAACAAATAAAAGCTCTCCTTGCAATCCACCAATCAGCATATAGTTAACAAATAAATATCAATCTGGACACACATACACACACACTGTGTGTGCATTTGCCATACTTTATAGCCCATGGAGTACATAGGTTGCTCTGAGTCACATATTGGGCATTGTATGCCTTACAGATTGCAGAAGGGCAACATTGTAAATACATACAAGAGAAACCTTATGTACTGTGTATCTTGATGGTGTGAGTGTTTGGAAATGTAAAAGGTGGTTTAACCCTTTAGCATCTAAACCAGACATGTCCAGATCAAATACTCTACCTGTTTTCTGTTTTGACCAGCTAGATCCAACCTATCACACATACCCTTCAATGCCACTATAAAATATACAATCTCATCATCAAGATTCCGAGTTTGATTCCAAGCAGTGACCTGAACAATAACAACAACAACAACAACAATAATATAGAAAAATACCTTAGGAATGAGAACCCAGGTTCGAAATTTCCCCAAGACACCTGAAGAAGGCTGGAGGGTGTATCAGCTGAAACATTGTGTTAACAACAAACAAGATGAGGACAAATATCTGTCGAATGTAAATAATGTAAATAATATACATAATTCCTTATCATCAAAATTTTGAAGTAACAAAATAATCCTTTCTACTAAAGGCTCAAGGCCTGAAATTTGGGTGGGTGGGTCTAGTCGATTACACTGACCCCAGTATTTGACTGGTTCTTAATTTATTGATCCTGATTGCATCATCCATACTCTCAACAATGCGCCCTTAAATATGGTTTCTGATTACAAATATCTTGGGTCATACATATCATCATCTGGAAAATACTTTCTAACTAGAAAGGGTATGGCCTGGTCAGCCTGTAATGACATGCATAATATCTGGTCATCAAATCTAAGTAGAGACTTCAAACTTGAAATCTTCAAAGCCACAGTCGAACCAATTCTACTATATGGCTCAGAAACCTGGACATTATCAAAGAAGCTTGAGAGGCAGTTGGATGGAACCTACACTCGCCTCCTTATGAGAGCTCAAAATCTCTCGTGGAAGCGCCATCCAACCAAATTGCAAAGCAAGAAACTAATGCAAGATTAATTAAAAATGTGAATGAAAATGCATTACATTTGACAGAATAATCTGAATATTAAAGGGTTAACGAATTAAAAAATGGTGATATTTTTCTTTTGGATGGGTATTGAACAGGAAAAGCAATCGATGTCAATAGCAATGCTTTGAAGGGGATCCACCTCAGAGGAAAGGGAACTGGTCCCAGAGGCTTTAAGGGATATTGGTCTACTGTGCAAGATTATCTCAAGCAGATCTGGAAAGTGTATGGAGAAGAAAAGTAGGTAACTCTTAAGGATATGGGTCACATTCAGCAAAGATGACCCAAGCAAAAGTGAATTCACTGAGCTGGGACACTTACCTCAACCTCCTTACTCACCAGATCTAGCTCCGTCAGATTTTCACCCATTCAGTTGACTTAATATATAGATATACAATGAGCTTCTTTCACTTTCCGTCTACTAAATCCACTCACAAGGTAAAGTCAACCTTGGTGGAATTTGAACTCGGACCATAAAGGTGGATGAAATGCCACTCGAGGCTAGAGTAGAAGATACCTGCCCAAGATGCCACGCAGTGGGACTGAACCAGGAACTATGTGGTTGGGAAGCAAGCTTCTTACCATACAGCTACACCTGCACCTATATATATATATATATATATATATGTATATATATAATGTATGTGAATCTGTGTTTGTCCTTGACAACTGGTGTTGGTGTGTTTATGACCCTATGTCTTAGCAGTTTTACAAAAGAGACCAATAGAATAAATACCAGTTTAAATAAAAAATGATGAAGATGATAGTGATAATGATAGTAATGATGATGATGATAATGGTGATGATGATGATAGTGATGATGATAGCAGTGGTGGTGGTGGTGTTGGTGATGATGATGATAGTAATTATGGTGATGATGATAGCGATAATGATAGTGATGATTATGATGATGATGTTGATGGTGATAGTGATGATGATGATGTTGATGGTGATGATGATGGTGATGATGATAGCAATGATGACGATGATAGCGATGTTGACGATGATGATGATAGTGAAGCTGATGAAGACGGCGATGAATGATGATAATGACTATAATGATGAAAATAGTGGTGATGATAATGGCGATGATGATAACGGTAATGATCTTGATAACGATGATGACGACGACGACGATGATGGTTAACGGTGATAACATTTCCTAACAAAGTCAAGCTATCTGTTTGCCCTCTTCTTTTGCGTTTGTTGCTATTTTTTGCTTTTTGCTTTTCCCCGAATATCAAAAAGAATGGATCAATAAGAACAGTGGAATTCTTCAGATGGAATGGAATTGGTTCGGAATGGTATGGATGAAGCTATTTTGTATAATGCAGCAGCAACTCGGAACTAAAAAAGAAACCAACAAAAAAGTCAAAACAAACAAACAAAGCCAAAACAAACAAAAAAAAGCCAAAATAAATAAAATAAAAAAAAGGTGATATTGCAAAAATATAAAATAAAATATATAAAAAAAATGAGACAAAACAAAACAAGAAAAACCGAAGCTAAATCAAAACGAACATTTGTTGGGGAATTAAGTAACCTAACGGTATTTTTCTTTGTAAATCTCTTTTGTTTGTTCTTTGTTTTTTCTTTCTCCGTTTCTTTTTCCTTTCTTTCTTTTCTTTCTTTTTTTTCCTTTCTTTCTTTCTCTCTTGTTCTCTCTTTCATTCTTTCTTTGCCCTCTTTTCTTTCTTTTTCTCTTTCATTCTTGTTCTCTTTCATTCTTTCTTTCCTTCTTTTTCTCTCTCATTCTTGTTCTTTCATTCTTTCTTTCTCTCTATCATTTTTTCTTTCCTTCTTTCATTCTTTCTCACTCTCTTTCTTTCTTTCCTTCTTTCTTTCTTTCTTTGTCTTTCTCTCTTTCTCGCTCTTTCTCTCATTCTTTCCCCCTCTCTCTCTCCTCTTTCATTCCTACTTTGTTGTTTTTTGTTTCCCTTTCTTCTTCTTCTTCTTCTTCTTCTTCTTCTTCCTCCCTCCTCCAAAGCCAGGTTGTTGGATCAGATCTTCCATATAAATAACTCCTTACCGCTGCTGCTGCTGCTGCTGCTGCTGCTGCATCAGATAGATAAGCGTTATATAAAAAAAAGATGGGATTGTGGGTAGGAAGGGATGGGCCAGGACAGGTCGGAAGAGTAGAGGACAAAACAGGTCAGGAGTGGACAGAAGACTGGACTAGCGTGGACAGGAACTGGGGAGGGGTGGGTGGAGTGGAGTGGAGTGGGGGTGGTACGGGGGATGGTGGTGGTGGTGGCGGAGGTGTCATTGTGGAGTTGACAAGCTGCTTCTTTCCAGATCTAATCTCATTTCAGAAGTCCGGGGTTTTGGTGGTGTTGTTGCTGGTAGTAGTGGTGTGGATGGTGGTGGTCATCATCATAGTGATTGCGGAGGTGGTGGTGGGAGTGATGAAGGAAGGGTAGGAGAAGGAGCCTGTTGCTGGCGGTGGAGGTGGGGGTGCAATAAGGATGATGGTGGTTATGGAGATGGTGTGAGCGAAGGTGAGGAGGATGAATTTGTTGCGGTGGTAGTGGTGGTGGTGGTGGAGGAGGAAGAAGAGGAGTGTCAGTGAAGGACAATGATGAATAGTGGTGGTGGTGGTGGTGGAGGAAAATGATGGTGGCAGAGAGGTGTCTGTGGGAACGACGATGATGGTGGTGGTGGAGGAGGAGGAGTGTTAGTGGAGGACAGTGGTGATGGTGGTGGTGGTGGTGGTGGTGGATGAGGTGTCAGCGGAGATGACAGTGGAGGTGTCAGTGGGAAAAATGATTGTGGTGGTGGTGGCGATGGTGAGGATGATGATGATGATGATGATGATGGCGGCGGCAGTGGTAGCAATGGTGAGGACGATGGTGATGGTGGTGGGGACAGTGGTGGTGGTGGGGACAGTGGTGGTGGTGGGGACAGTGGTGGTGGTGGTGGGGACAGTGGTGGTGGTGGGGACAGTGGTGGTGGTGGGGACAGTGGTGGTGGTGGGGACAGTGGTGGTGGTGGGGACAGTGGTGGTGGTGGGGACAGTGGTGGTGATTGTGAAGATGATGATGTTGCAAGCGGTGAAAGCGAGGAAGAAGTATCTACTAGTGTCGGTGGTGATGATGATGATGATGATGATGATCAATCATTGTAATGAGGGCTCTAGTGCTAGTGATTCTGGTGGTTGCAATAGTGTTAGGGACGATGATGATAATGGTTGTTGTTGTTGCTGCTGTTCACCTCTAACCCTTTACCAAGGTTTCTCTGTCAAAAGCAATTCTTATTTATTCACATTGTTTTCAAATAATCGTACATTATCTCATAGCTTCATGATTTCAATGAGCTGATTGTTCATTTTTAGAATGACATTGCAGGGTAGGTGTGAGAGGCTGGATCTGGTTGCTTTAACCCTTTAGTGTTCAGATTACTCTGTTAAATGTAATACTTTTTCACTCAAATTGTTTTGAATTAATCAGGCATTCTCTTAAAGCTTTGGGGTTTCAATGATGTGATTGTTTATTTTTAGAATGTCAATGTAGGTTAGGTGTGAGAGGCTGGATATGGCCAGTTTGAATATAAAACATGTAGAATATTTGGGCCAGATATGGCCGGTTTAGACACTGAAGGGTTTACCCTTTTGATACCACCCGCCTGAGACCGCCTAGGCTCCGTGACATAAATTTACTGTTTTAAAGTGGTCTAAGTAATCCTTTCTACTGGAAACACAAGCCCTAAAATTTGGGAGAAGGGATTAACTCGATTACATTGACCCCTAGTGTGTAACTGGTACTTATTTAATCGATCTTGAAAGGATGAAAGGCAAAGTCAACCTCGGCAGAATTTGAACGCTGAACATAGCAGCAGATGAAGTACCGCTTAGCATTTCACCTGGTGTGCTAACTATTCTTGTGAAAGGTAAGAGAGTCCAGTTTGCTGGACATTGTTGTAGAGCTGAAAAAGAGGCAATTTCTACTCTTCTCCTCTGGAAGCCATCTACTCGCAATACCAGAGGGCGCACACTCTCCTACCCTGATGTAATCTCCAGGGATGCAGGCATCCAGCAACAGGACCTCCGTAATGCCATGATGGACCGTGAAGTCTGGCGTAGCATGGTAAATTCCATTGTCTTGACCACGATCGAACAATGATGATGATGATGAACTATTCTTCTTTTCTACTCTAGACACAAAGCCCAAAATTTTTGGGGAGTGGAGGGGTGCCAGACGATTTGGGAGAAGGGATCAACTCGATTACATTGACCCCAGTATGCAACTGGTACTTAAATTATCGACCCCGAGAAGACGAAAGGCGAAGTCGATCTTGGCGGAGTTTGAACTCAGAATGCAACGACATTATAAAACCATGTAGCATGTGATTGAGAACTGAATTTCTTAGCCACATGATCAAACGTAAATATGTTGTTAGTTTAGGAAGCTTTTCTCCATTTCTTATTTTGGTGGCACAGGTGGGTTGCTTCAGGTCTCTTGAAGGGGGAAAGTGAGCTAGTATTTCGGTGTTCATTTTAATATTTATGTGACATTTTCTACTTCAGCATTTTCGGTTAACGGGTGGGGGTGGGCGATGTTGGGTTGGTGTGGTGGTGGTGGTGGTGGCGGTGGGAGGGGCAGCTTTAGTAAAAATATATAAAAAAAAAATAAAATGGAAGAAAATAAACAATAATTAATAAAATACATAATTAAACAAAAATCTGAATATTCCAAACCAAAAATTATCATTCTTTTCATTTTCAAAAAAAAAAAAAAAAAAAAAAAAAAACTTAAAGTTAGAAACGAAGGATTTTTACAGCAAAACAAGACTGTTTTAAAGTTTCGGAATTGAATATGCTTAAATTGAAAAACTGAGAAAATAAAAGATAATAATAATAATAATAATAATAATGATAATAATAATAATAATGATAATAATAATGTTTTACTTTGTATAATTAAAAAAAAAAATATTTGTTATTGATTTTTGTTATTTGTGTTACATTGCATTATATTTGCGCTTGTGTGTATGTGTGCATTTTAAAATTTGAATATTTTGTATTATTTGTCTAAACTAAAGCAGATATCACAAAGAACTAACTCTTGCAATGAAATCTCGTCATAGTGAATGACATTTCTCTACAGAATATGGCAGATATTCTTTCTGGATTGTGTTTTGTTTTCGTTTATTATCCACCATGTCGATTATTATTATTATTATTATTATGGCGGTTTATGCTTATTTGGGATTATCATGTGAGGAAGAAAAAGAAAGAGGTTAATTTATTGTGATTCACCATCGTCTTACAAGAATAGGTGTGTGTGTGCTGGTGTCTTAAAACATACATACACACACACACATATATATATTATATATATATTATATATATATATATGTATATATGTACAAACAACTTTCACAGACTCATATATAAACATACATACACAACACACACATATATGGATATATATTGTTATGTGTTGTGTGTATGGGGGGTATGTATGCTTATATAGGTATGTATGTGTACGCATATACACGGATATGTACGTAGATAAATAATCCTTCTCGTTGCCAATTTTGGATTTGTTTTTTTACGTGCGCACTTATAGCCATATTTAGGAATATTTGTATGTGTATAGATATGTGTATATGTGTGTGTGTGTGTGTTTGCATATCATCATCATTGTAGTTACATGGGTTTTTCTACGATCACATGAGTCGAATAGGTCTTATCTTTCCATGTGTTCTGGATTGTCGTCATCTGTCTCACAAAGTTCATCTTCATGAGATCAATCTTCGCCCCCATTTCCCATGTGTTCCTCTTCTGCAGGTTTCTTCATTTCGGGTCACATGATATTGCTGTACCCTGCTATTATCTTCCATACGCATCATGGAGTTTTGTCTTCTCCCTACTACATCACCTTCCTTGTATACTCTTTACTCTTTTACTTATTTCAGTCATTTGACTGTGGCCATGCTGGAGCACCACCTTTTAGTCGAGCAAATCACCCCCATGACTTATTCTTTGTAAGACTAGTTGCTTATTCTATCGGTCTCTCTTTTGCTGAACCGCTAAGTTACGGGACATAAACACACCACCATCATCAGTTTCAAGCGATGTTGGGGAGACAAACACAGACACACAAACATATACACACACATACATACATACATACTTACATATATATATATATAATATATATATATATATATATATATATATACATATATACGACGGGCTTCTTTCAGTTTCCGTCTACCAGATCCACTCACAAGGCTTTAGTCTCCCGAGGCTATCATAGAAGACACTTGCCCAAGGTGCCACACAGTGGAACTGAACCTGGAACCATGTCGTTCGTAAGCAAGCTACTTACCACACAGCCACTCCTACCTAATCTTTTTCTCTCAGTTCTTTTCTCTTTCCAAATTCCTACACATTAACATGTTGACTGCCACATGTGGTTCATCGCAAAATTCACACAAATGCCATATGCCTCACCAGTGGCACATTCCCATAATTTGAGAAAATATTTTCTTCTGTATCTTTGACATGGTTTCAAGAATATTTAAATAACATGAGTGCTAAGTTTTTAAGTTTAATTATGAAATATTGTAAAAATGCAAAAAAAAAAAAAAGCTATATCATGTCGTAATTAAATATCTGACCAGAAATATGTGGTCAATATTACACATCCAGCTGAGTCTGTTTGTATCATTTTGTTTAATTCTTTACCATGTCTTCTGCAGTCAGTACCCATAATTTAACTCATATGCAATGTTGTACTTCATGGACAATCTTTCCTTTACATGGAAAGGATGAAATCCCTTTGTTGTCTGCAGAAGTAGGGATCTCTTTAAACTTTGCCACCTGTCCTTACTTGGCTACTCCCTCAGGTTTGAGAGCATGTCAAGCCATCTAACCCATGCCTGCATGAAAAACAGATGTCAGACTCAGCTGGATGTGTAATATTAACCTGCTTACCACATATTTCTGGTCAGATATTTAATTACAACATAATATAATTTTTTTTTTTTGGCATTTCATAATTAATTTCATAATTAAACTTTAAAACTTAGTATTCATGTTATTTAAATATTCTTGAAACCATGTCAAAGATACAGAAGAAAATATTTTCTCAAATTATGGGAATGTGCCACTGGTGAGGCATATGGCATTTGTATGGAGTTTGCAATGAACCACCAGTGGTACATGTGGCAGTCAATATGTTAAT
Organism: Octopus sinensis; assembly: GCF_006345805.1. Classification (NCBI taxonomy): domain Eukaryota; kingdom Metazoa; phylum Mollusca; class Cephalopoda; order Octopoda; family Octopodidae; genus Octopus; species Octopus sinensis. The sequence goes on from NC_043017.1 coordinate 25,294,108, forward strand.
GTGTAGGAATTTGGAAAGAGAAAAGAACTGAGAGAAAAAGATTGGGTAGGAGTGGCTGTGTGGTAAGTAGCTTGCTTACAAATGACATGGTTCCAGGTTCAGTCCCACTGTGTTGCACCTTGGGCAAGTGTCTTCTACTATAGCCTCGGGTCGACCAAAGCCTTATGAATGGATTTGGTAGACGGAAACTGAAAGAAGCCCATCGTATATATGTATATATATGGCATTTAAATGGATTGTATCTAGTCCAAATAGTCTACTTGTTTTATGTTCAAACTGACCAGATCCAGTATTGAGTTGGGTGGCTGGGTGCCATTTGATGAGAGGTGAAAAGAATGATGGGGGAACAGAGATAAGCATCTTGCTGTAGAAGAGATACAAGGATACTCCAGTTGGAAAAGAAGGGAGAGAAAGAGAGACTTAGAGAGAGAGAGAGAGACAGCGAGAGAGATTTGGTAGTGGATATATATGTCAGGAATTGTATGATCCTTGTCCTCTAATGGTTTCTCGACATCTTTGTGAATGATGTTTTTTGGTCAGAAGGGATTTGATTTGAATTATCAAACAGAAAACTAAGAGAAAAATTTCGTACCTTACGCCTCTCCGGGTCAACCTGCCCGGGTCTGTCCTGTTCAGAATTTTATGTAAACTTGTCATCTGTCTCACAAAGTTCAGCTTCATGAGATCAATCTTCGCCCCCATTTCCCATGTGTTCCTCTTCTGCAGGTTTCTTCATTTCGGGTCACATGATATTGCTGTACCCTGCTATTATCTTCCATACTCATCATGGAGTTTTGTCTTCTCCCTACTACATCACCTTCCTTGTATACTCTTTACTCTTTTACTTGTTACAGTCATTTGACTGTGGCCATACTGGTTATTTTACTCCAGT
>NC_043017.1:25299999-25302499 GCF_006345805.1 Octopus sinensis
ATAACTTAGCAGTTTGGCAAAAGAGGCTGATAGAATAAGTAGCAGGCTTACAAAGAATAAGCCTTGAGGCCGATTTCTTTGACCGAAACAAATAAAAGAACATATATATATATATATATATATATATATATACACACAGTTAATCCAAACATGAAAACACAAAGAGAAAACACAACAACGTGGGGACGTGGAACAAGTATAGTATTATTGAACACTCAGGAAGGAAGGGAAGAAGGAAGGTTTAACGTGTCGAGTGGAGCTCTTCGTCGGAAGCATAGGAGAAGGAAAGATCCAAAGAAGGGAAGACGGAGGAAAAAAATCGCCAACGGTACACACGCGGTCACATTTTGTGTATATATATACACACACACACACATATATATATATATACATATATATATTCAGAGAGAGAGAGAGACACGCACACACACAGAGGGAGAGAGAGAGAGAGGGGTACATATATTTCTGTATGTGTATTTTATTGGTTTTGGTCTTTGGCCATGTTAGGGCACCATCTTCAAAGGTTTCTTTTTTTTTTTAGTCCCTCATATGGACTCCTTACTTCCTGCTACACTTATTGCCGTCAAGTATTTATTTTATCAGTCTCTAGTTTTGCTGTACTGCCAAGTTTATAGGGTACACACAACAACACCAGTTTTGATTTGACCGGTATAAACAAAGATACTACTACTACTACTACCACCACCGCCGCCGCTGCTGCTGCTACCACTACCACCACCATCACCACCACCACTACCACCACATCCACTACTATTTCTTCTACTACTACTACTACTGCCGCCACAGCTGCTGCTGCTACCACCACCACCATCATCACCACCACCACCACCACCACCACCACTACTACTACTACTGCCGCCGCCACCGCTTCTGCTGTTACCACCACCATCACCACCACTACTACTACTATTTCTTCTACTACACACACGCGTGCGCGCACACACACACACACAGACACAGCAGTATGTATTTATTTAATGCTATGTGACTCTTACAAGATTGGCTCTGTTGCACTCACGGAGAAATTGTTTAAAACTCTTTGAGGCTTTCTGCTTGAATGTAACAGTACTAGTCCTGTAAAGGCCACTTACCCATAACCCTTTGGCATTTAAACTGGCCAAAATATCCGATCTATTTTATGCTCAAACTGGTCAAATCTAAACGCTCACACCTATACTACAATGTCATTCTAAAAATAACAATCGTATCAGGAAAATCTTGAAGCTACAAAAATAATGGTCAATTCAAAACAATGTAGGTGAATAAAGGGCTTGGATAAAGGGTAAAGACCCCCTTTGGTCATGAATGACCATGGGATTGCACCTTGGAAGTTCCCTTCTGTGACACAAGTCTGGGCAAGGTTGTATATGGGAGACGGCGGCGAGCTGGCAGAACCGCACGCCGGGCGAAATGCGTAGCTGTATTTCGTCTTTCGTTACATTGTGAGTTCAAATTCCGCTGAGGTCGACTTTGCCTTTCATCCTTTCGGGGTCGATAAATTAAGTACCAGTTACGCACTGGGGTCGATGTAATTGACTTAATACCTATGTTTGTCTATGTTTGTCCCCTCTATGTTTAGCCCCTTGTGGGTAATAAAGAAATGGGTATTTCGTCTGTCGTTACGTTCTGAGTTCAAATTCCGCCGAGGTCGACTTTGCCTTTCATCCTTTCGGGGTCGATAAATTAAGTACCAGTTACGCACTGGGGTCAATGTAATTGACTTAATCCATTTGTCTGTCCTTGTTTGTCCTCTCTGTGTTTAGCCCCTTGTGGGTAGTAAAGAAATGGGTATGCATGGGCGACTGTTAGTCTTGCCCTGGACTTGTGCCTCGGAGGAGAACTTTCTAGGTTCAGTCCCATGGTCATTCATGACCAAAGGGCATCTTTACCTTTTTACACTTTTTACCACTTAATTCCACAGTCTTACAACTATTTATTTATTATTGCATTATACCCGTGTGAGAAATCAATATTTTAAGGTTGAAATTATTTTGGATTCATTCTAGGTATGTTTGGTGATGGAATATGCAGAAGGTGGCTCCCTCTACAATGGTAAGCTATGTTTTTTTTTTAATTCAATATATTGTTTTCTTTTATTTCATCTGCATAGAATTATCGTGAACTGTAAAAATTGTGTGTCACATGACATGATTAATGTGTGATATAACCTGATAATGTTTTCATGTTTTATCTCATCAATGGTGACGTTAAATCCATCACTGCTGTTACAGCAGCTTCCTTAGGCAAGACACTTAACTATACTTTCTCTAATCTGCCTATCTGAAGTTGGGTATTTGTTCCACTTTTTTTTCCCTTCTGTAATGGAATGACATTGGATTCGAGGTTGACTCTTGATAATCGATGAACAAAGCTCGTTATCAGTTTGCTTTAGTTACAATAGCTTCCTTAGGCAAGACACTTAACCATATTTTCTCGACAATCTACCTATCTGGAAGTCAAGTATTCTTTCTACTTTTTT
>NC_043017.1:25307499-25342499 GCF_006345805.1 Octopus sinensis
TGTGTCTGGGGAGAGTCATTTTCTTTTTGTGCCTTATTATAAAGAATCTTGCAAACCAAATCCAAAAACGAAATATAATAATATAAATAATATATAGATATATGCATGTCTATATACATATGTGTACATACCTATATATATATGTATATATACAAGCATATATAGGTACAGGACATCAAAAAACGTGGACAAAATGAGAAACGAGAACATAAAAAACAAAAACATAGAAAACCAACCTGTTTTTTTTGACAATGAAACCAAAACAAACAGAGAAACGAGACATGCAACATTAAGAACATGCCCTTCATCAGTTGTCCCCTATTTTATCTACTCCGCATTTATATTGTTGGTATTATGCAAAATTGTCGTAAGTTGAAATGTTGCCTTTACAGAAAATGAAAAAAATAGTTTTGCTGTTCCATTTCTTTTTACATTAGCAACAGTTTAAGCTTAACAATAATACTTTGTTGGATGCATGGAATTTTAACTGCATGGCATGTATGATATTTTCAGTCAGAAATACTTTTGCAAAACTGTCATTTGTGGGGCTTATTACATTTTCGGAAAATCAGAAGCAGCTGCAGATGTGATTGCTTGACCAAAGTAACTGGCCATTGCAGGCAAAATGAAATATTGAAATAAACACATTTGGCCAAATTTGGATGTTTGACATAATAGCAACGATATATATATATATATATATATATATATATATATAGTTAATCCAAACAAGAAAACACAAAAAAGCAAAAAAAACACAGCAAGGCGAGGACGTGGAACAAATAAAGTATTATTGGACGCTCAGGAAGGAAGGGAAGAAGGAGGGTTTAACATTTCGAGCGGAGCTCTTCGTCGGAAACATAGGAGAAGGAAAGATCCCGAGAAGGGAAGACAGAGGAAAAAAAATCGGCAGCGGTACTCATGAGGTCACACACACACACACACACACACACATATATATATATATATATATATATAAATACACACACATACACAAATATGAAATAGAAGTAGCACTAGTGTAATAAACATTATAAATTGCATACTTAATGTTACATGCGTTGTGTCATGTCAAATTGCAGCCTGCCAGAAATACATGCTACATATATGTGAAGGCGCATATATGTGGTATTATTTAAAACAGCTTGATTGGCTCCATGCTACTTAAAGTCTCACAGGCCTCTAACAGAAGCCTGTTTCTTACAGGCTTTAGATTACCAAATACATACAGGGCTTGTGCACAGTTTCTGTTTATCAAATTCCTTTCATTAAACATTGGTTTCAGAAGAAGACACCTGCTGCAAGTACAATGGCAGTGGAATCAAACCTGGAATTTTACCTTTAGAAAGCAGACACCTCAACCACATTGCTATCTATAGAGAGAAAAAGATATACCCTTTTACTTGTTTCAGTCATTTGACTGCGGCCATGCTGGAGCACTGCCTTTAATCGAGCAACTCGACCCCGGGACTTATTCTTTTGTAAGCCCAGTACTTATTCTATCGGTCTCTTTTGCCGAACCGCTAAGTAACGGAGACATAAACACACCAGCATTGGTCGTCAAGCAATGCTAGGGGGACAAACACACACACGCATATATATATATATACATATATACGACAGGCTTCTTTCAGTTTCCATCTACCAAATGCACTCACAAGGCTTTGGTCCGCCCGAGGCTATAGTAGAAGACACTTGCCCAAGGTGCCACGCAGTGGGACTGAACCCGGAACCATGTGGTTGGTAAACAAGCTACTTACCACACGGCCACTCCTGTGCCTCTATGTTTTTTTTTTTATAAAAATACCCCCCTTAAATATATGAATAAATAGCAAAATAGAAAATTACCTTAAGCAATCACAAGATCTCTGCATTCCATAAGTGAACTACAATAACCACAAGCCATTGAAATTAGTTATTCAAAGAAGCAGTAGAAGAAACTTATAAAACAGCAAGTCTTCTTTGCTCTGAATAAGTAATGACCGGAATCAGTTTACTGAGTTTGGTTGTCAAGTTAAAGACAACCGAATCATTTGAGAATGGCGTTTCGTCTCTTTTCCATTTTTTTTTTGTGTTTTTGACAAAAATTTCAAAGACAATACAGCTGAGACAATATTCAAAGCAGGTGAATAAAGACTCATAAGGCTCACCAGTAAGAATGAAGTTTGTGGGTTGATGTAAGTAGGTAGGGTGTCGGGCTCTTGATCAAGAAGTTGTGGGTTCGATTCCTGAACTGGGTAGTACACTGTGTCCTTGATTAACCCATTAAGTCCCACTGTCCTAGAAATAGGACACTAAATGAGAACATTAAATAAACTATATCACATTGTCTCAGTGTCGTCGAGGTCCACTTTGCCTTTCATCCTTTTGGGGTCGATAAATTAAGTACCAGTTACGCACTGGGGGTCGATGTAATCGACTTAATCCCTTTGTCTGTCCTTGTTTGTCCCCTCTGTGTTTAGCCCTTGTGGGTAGTAAAGAAATATATTTATAGAACATCGAGTATTTCCATTATTACTCGAAGTAAAGGAGTTTTGATAATTATTGTTTTCATTTTAACCTATTTTCAATCATTTGTAAAAATTTAAAAGTAATATTCAGAAATTTAAGTATCTGGGACTTGATGGGTTAAGCCACATCACTTTGAACTGCTCTTGTCTAATCAGGTTTATAAATAGCCCCTCTCTTTCTCTTTTTTCTTTCTCTGAGCGTCTTATTAAATGAAAAAAAATGACCATCCCTGAAATACAACAATATCTGTTTCAATACAGGATTTCACATCAAGGATCTTGCAACACGAATTCATAGAGACATAACAATGACAATAGTCCTTGGATGCATGTGTGTGGTAAATTTTTGGAAGCTTGGTTAGAGGGAGAATAAAGGGAAAAGGGAAAGGAAGACAAAAAGGACAGGAAACAAAGAAAGAAAGTGAAAAAAAAAAAATGTAAGCAAAGGTGCATGGCTTAGTGGTTAGGGTGTTGGACTCATGATCGTGAGATTGTGGTTTCGGTTCCTAGACTGGACAATGCATTGTATTCTTGATCAAAACATCATTTCAAGTTGTTCCAGTCTACTCAGCTGGTAAAAAGGAGTAATTCTGTGAGGGACTGGTGTTCTGTCCAGGGATGAATATATATGTCAGAGAAACCGAGAAACCAGCCATGGGCCCCTTACAGCTGAAAATGAGTATCAACCTAGTGCTGATGCAGCCCTCTCACCCTTTGGCTGTCACATTCTTGACGTTCCCCTGGGTCAGAGTGTAGAGGTGCATGGCTTAGTGGTTAGGGTGTTGGACTCATGATCGTGAGATGGTGGTTTCGATTCCTGGACTAGGTAACATGTAGTGTTCTTGAGCAAAACACTTCATTTCATGTTGCTCCAGTTCCCTCAGCTGGCAAAAATGTGTTATCCTGTGATGGACCAGTGTCCCATCTGGGTGGGGAATATATACACCATGGGAACCAGGAAACTGGCCCTTGTCAGTTGATATGACTCAAAAAGGTAACTTTACCCTTCCTTTACCTTTACCCTGGGTCAGAGTGGGAGGACAGAGTGGACACCTTTGCTTGTGATTACACACTCTGTCTCTCTCTCTATCTTTGTCTTGCTCTCTCCATCAGTCTTGTATCTTCTCTACAGCAAGACACCTGTTTCTGTCCTTCTGTCACACCCTAATCTCCCCCTCCATCATGCTCTCCCCCTCCATCATGCCCTCCCCTTCCTTCATGCCCTCCCCCTCCATCATGCCTTTCCCCTCCATCACTCTGTCCATCTGTCCCTCTCTACCTACTTATCTGCCTATCTACCTATCTACTTACCTACTTAGCCAACTGTCTTGCCTGTCTTAAAAGATCTTTGTCTTGCAAGTTACTTGGTGACCTCACTGGTGCTGGTGCCATGTAAAAGAATCCAGTCAACTCTATAAGGTGGTTGGCATTAGGAAGGGCATCCAGCCATAAAAACCATGCCGAAACAGACCTTGTCAGTACTGGTTCCACATGAAAAGCACCCTGTCCACTCTGAAAAGCGTTTGGCATTACGAAGGGCATCCAGCCCTAAAACCTATGCAAAACAGTGAAACCTGGTGCAGTCTTCTGGTTTGCCAGCTCCCGTCAAACTGTCCAACCCATGCCAGCATGGAAAATAGGCATTAAATGATGATATATATATATATATTATTATCGTGCTAGTAGGGTGCCAAGAGCACCACCCGAGTGTGATTGTTACCAAAGCAGCCAACTGTCTTTCGTGCCAGTGGCACATAAAAGGGCACGATTTGAGCATGATCATTACCAAAGTCACCTTACTGGCACCTGTGCTGGTGGCATGTGTAAAAGGATTCGAGTGAGATCGTTGCCAGTACCGCCTGACTGGCCCCTGTGCCGGTGGCATGCGAAAAGCACCCACTACACTCACGGAGTGGTTGGCGTTAGGAAGGGAATCCAGCTGTAGAAACTCTGCCAAATCAAGACTGGAGCCTGGTGCAGCCATCTGGTTCACCAGCCCTTAGTCAAAATCGTCCAAAATCGTCCAACCCATGCTAGCATGGAAAGCGGATGTTAAATGATGATGATGAATGATGATATATATGTATATAGGTGTCCACTCTGTCCTCCCACTCTGACCCAGGGTAAAGGTAAAGGAAGGGTAAAGTTACCTTTAGGCGCAGGAGTGGCTGTTTGGTAAGTAGCTTGCTAACCAACCACATGGTTCCGGGTTCAGTCCCACTGCGTGGCATCTTGGGCAAGTGTCTTCTGCTATAGCCCTGGGCCGACCAATGCCTTGTGAGTGGATTTGGTAGACGGAAACTGAAAGAAGCCTGTCGTATATATGTATATATATATATAAGTGTGTGTGAATATGTTTGTGTGTCTGTGTTTGTTCCCCTAGCATTGCTTGACAACCGATGCTGGTGTGTTTATGTCCCCGTTACTTAGCGGTTCGGCAAAAGAGACCGATAGAATAAGTACTGGGCTTACAAAAGAATAAGTCCCGGGGTCGATTTGCTCGATTAAAAGGCGGTGCTCCAGCATGGCCGCAGTCAAATGACTGAAACAAGTAAAAGAGAGTAAAGAGTATGTTTCATTACACAGTACTTCCTGGAAAACCAAGTTTGGCACGTTTGTTTTTTTTTTCCCCTTCTCACCTTGTCAGAATTCTACTTGTTTCTCCTCATTTCTATATTCCAGTCTCAGCGAGTTCCTGTGAACCGTTGTTATTTCTCATTCGCACCAGTCTCTCGCAATTCCACTCGGATTTATTACAAAAACATAAGATTTCTGCTTACATTTCTCTTATTTCCCCGTTGCCGAGCAACTGTTAGAAAACATTACAACAAGACTGATCACATGATCACATACACATTATATATATATAATATATAATGTATATATAATTGTATATATATATAATGTATATATAATGTATATATAATTGTATATATATATATATATATATATATATGCATACTTATAATGTGTATGTATATATGTATGTTTGTATGTGTATGTGTGTGTACGTGTGTACGCACATACATATAATGTATAGATGTATATAAATGTATATATGTCTGTATACATGTGTGCATATATGTGTGTGTATGTATGTGTGTGTATATATATATATATATATATATGCATACTTATAATGTGTATGTATATATGTATGTTTGTATCTGTATGTGGTTTATATATATATATATATATATATATATATATATATATATATATATATGTATATATAAACATCTGATTCCATCAGATTGAGCTGTCTGATGGATCGCCCACCAAAAAACAGAAGAATTTCCAAAATAATTTTTTCTCTCCATCTTGTAATTTTCATTGGCTTTTGGAAGTATTTTGGTGAGAAACAACAACCAAAAAATATATCTTTGAACTTTATATATTTTTTCTTCTCGTTAGATTATTTTAATAATTATTAAAGTCACTCACCTTTGTTGATTTTTGCTCTTGTTGTCTTTTAAACGATTTCTTTTCTTCTTCTCTTATTGGATCGGCTTCTGTGAGTTTACCTTTATTTAATGTTTCTGTTGTGTGACATTTTGCTGGTCTAGGTTGTGTGTGTGTTTTTTTGTTTTTGTTTTCTCTTTTCTTCTGTCATTGTTTCTTTTTTTTTGCGTAGAATTTTTTTTTTGTCTTTTTGCTGCAGACGAAAAAACATTTTTTTTTTTCATGTTTGAAAAGAAAATTCTATATCTCACATTTTAAAACATAATTTTTAAACACATCTGAGTTGGAGGACAAATATGAATATAAACTACACACATTCACATATACATACATATGCGTGCGCATGCGTACACACATACACACACAAACATACATATATACATACACATTATAAGTATGCATAAGACATATATACATTTATATACATCTATACATTATATGTATGTGTGCACACACATACACATACAAACATACATATATACATACACATTATAAGTATACATACATATATATATATATATAAATATATATACACACACACATGTATGTACACATGTATACAGACATATATACATGTAATACATCTATACATTATATGTATGTATACATACACATATATGCACACACATACATTATATATATATATATACACACACACACATGCACACACATTATATGTATTTATATATGCATATATATATATATATATATATATATACACACACACACAAACACACACACATATATACATGTACATATATGTACATGTATACATATGTATATATACATATACATATATACATGTATACATATGTATATACATATGTATATGTGTGTATATTTATATATATATATATATATATGTGAATGAAAAAATGCCAATAACAGAATTTCAAATGAAATAAAAAAAATCCTCAACAAACGCACAAACAGTGAAAGTGAAATGTCTAATAGATATCCATGTGTCAAAATTTATCAAAAGTAAAGTAGTTTGATGTCTGAGACAATTATAATAATATAATGACAGAAGCGAATTACGAAAGAAAAAAAATGAAATATTAAATCAAATCAAAATTATTACCAGAGTTGAAATAATTTCTTTTGTATTGAAAAATATAATACTTCACTGCTTTTCAATAACCATGGTAACCAAAAAGTATATTTTATTACAAAAAGCATTGATGGATAGAAAACAAAATGCTGGCAGACAGTTGTCTTCATATGTCTCTGTGCCTTTCTGCCTGGCTATCTACCTTACCCAGAATCTTGCTTATCTACCTACCTGCTTAATCTACTTGCTGATCTGCCTACTTGCATACCTACCAACCTACCTGTCTAGTTGGCTCCCTCTGTCCCCTCTCCTTCCCTTGGCTCCATCACTCCCCCTCCATCATGCTCCCCCACCTCCGTCACACCCTCCCCCTCTGTCACTCCCTCACTCTCCGTCAGTCTGTCCATCCATCCATCCGTCCCTCTGTCCATCCGTCCCTCTGTCCATCTGTCCCTCTGTCCATCTGTCCCTCTGTCCATCCGTCCCTCTGACCAACTGTCCCTCTGTCCATCCGTCCATCTGTCCATCTGTCCATCCATCCCTCTGTCCATCCGTCCCTCTGTCCATCCGTCCCTCTGTCCATCCGTCCGTCTGTCCCTCTGTCCATCCATCCCTCTGGGGTCGATGTAATCGACTTAATCCCTTTGTCTGTCCTTGTTTATCCCCTCTATGTTTAGCCCCTTGTGGGTAGTAAAGAAATAGGTATTTCGTTTGTCTTTACGTTCTGAGTTCAAATTCTGCCGAGGTCGACTTTGCCTTTCATCCTTTCGGGGTTGATAAATAAAGTACCAGTTTCGCACTGGGGTCGATGTAATCGACTTAATCCCTTTGTCTGACCTTGTTTGTCCCCTCTATGTTTAGCCCCTTGTGGGTAGTAAAGAAATAGGTATTTCGTTTGTCTTTACGTTCTGAGTTCAAATTCCGCAGAGGTCGACTGTGCCTTTCATCCTTTCGGGGTCGATAAATTAAGTACCAGTTACGCACTGGGGTCGATGTAATCGACTTAATACCTATGTCTGTCTTTGTTTGCCCCCTCTATGTTTAGCCCCTTGTGGGCAATAAAGAAATATATATTCACTGTCTTTCTTTTGATTTCTCTTTTATTTTCTTCACAAATTCCCAACACTGTGTGTGTGTGTATGTGTATGTGTGTGTGTGTGTGTGCATGACTTCATGTGTTCTCTATTATTTAAAAAAAATTATTTGAATTCTTCCTTCTAAGAAATGAGCTGGTTTCTAACAAAAAACACAAAGTATTGGAATTTAGATGACAGAAACAACGTTAGTATTTGGACTTGAGAAATGTCTGGCGTAATTTTACCGTTTTGCTTTCAAGTTGTATTTGTGATCTGCAAATTAGTTGGTCAATTTCTGTTTTTTTAGGAAAACTCCAGCTTATCCAGATTGTCATTTAGGCATTTACTCCAAAAACTAAGCACACACCAATTATTATTCATGTAAACGTGAGTTTATAATCCGGGTATCGAAGCTGACGGTTTCGAAGTAGTTTGTCTGTAGTTTATTCTCTTTCTGTTTGATTTCTGAAGTAGTATTCACATCAGCAGAGCAACTGACCTTTATGATGGCGCATAATTTTTCTTGCCTGTACCAAGCAATTGTACCTAACCTGTTAGGTTTGCACTTGATTTTGTGTGTGTGTCTGTGTGTGTTTCGTCATCATTTTAATGTCCACTTTTCCCGTGTTTGCATGTGTCGGACAGAATATATTGAGGCAGATTTTCTGAAGCTGGATGCTCTTCCTGTTGCTCGCCCTCGCTTGTTTTCAAGCAAGGTAATACTTCCCCATGACCACATATGGTGCAGAACATTCAATATAGATGGTACTGCTTGTATGACTGTGACGATGATTTCACAACCATCATGTGATGTCATGACAAGGAGACGCAAACATACACACACTTCCATACATGTATACATGTGCATATATGTTTCTTTATTACCCACAAGGGGCTAAACATAGAGGGGACAAACAAGGACAGACAAACGGATTGAGATGATTACATCGACCCCAGTGCTTAACTGGCACTTAATTTATCGACCCCGAAAGGATGAAAGGCAAAGTCGACCTCTGTGGAATTTGAACTCAGAATGTAACGACAGACGAAATACCTATTTCTTTATTGTCCACAAGGGGCTAAACACAGACGAAATACCTATTTCTTTATTGCCCACAAGGGGCTAAACATAGAGGGGACAAACAAGGACAGACAAACGGATTAAGACGATTACATCGACCCCAGTGCTTAACTGGCGCTTAATTTATCGACCCCGAAAGGATGAAAGGCAAAGTCGACCTCTGGGAATTTGAACTCAGAATGTAACGACAGACGAAATACCTATTTCTTTATACCACACAAGGGGCCTAAACCAGAGGGGACAAACAGGGACAGACATAGGTATTAAGTTGATTACATTGACCCCAATGCGTCACTGGTATTTAATTTATCGACCTCGAAAGGATTGAAGGCAAAGTCGACCTCTGCGGATTTGAACTCAGAATGTAACGACAGACGAAATACCTATTTCTTTATTACCCACAAGGGGCCTAAACACAGAGGGGACAAACAAGGACAGACATAGGTATTAAGTTGATTACATTGACCCCAATGCGTCACTGGTATTTAATTTATCGACCCCGAAAGGATGAAAGGCAAAGTCGACCTCTGCGGAATTTGAACTCAGAATGTAACGACAGACGAAATACCTATTTCTTTATTACCCACAAGGGGCCTAAACACAGAGGGGACAAACAAGGACAGACAAACGGATTAAGACGATTACATCGACCCCAGTGCTTAACTGGCACTTAATTTATCGACCCCGAAAGGATGAAAGGCAAAGTCGACCTCGGCGGAATTTGAAATCAGAACATAACGGGAGATGAAATACCTATTTCTTTATTGCCCACAAGGGGCCTAAACACAGAGGGGACAAACAAGGACAGACATAGGTATTAAGTTGATTACATTGACCCCAATGCGTCACTGGTATTTAATTTATCGACCTCGAAAGGATGAAAGGCAAAGTCGACCTCGGCGGAATTTGAAATCAGAACGTAACGGGAGATGAAATACGGCTACGCATTTCACCCGACGTGCTAACGGTTCTGCCAGCTCGCCACCTTAACATGTGCATATATGTTTCTTTATTACTCACAAAGGGGCTAAACACAGAGGGGGGACAAACAAGGACAGACATAGGTATTAAGTTGATACATTGACCCCAATGCGTCACTGGTATTTAATTTATCGACCTCGAAAGGATGTTGAAAGGCAAAGTCGCCTCGGCGGAATTTGAAATCAGAACGTAACGGGAGATGAATCGGGGCTACGCATTTCGCCCGACGTGCTAACGGTTCTGCCAGCTCGCCACCTTATACATGTGCATATATGTTTCTTTATTACCCACAAGGGGCTAAAATAGAGGGGACAACAAGGACAGACAAACGGATTGAGATGATTACATCGACCCCAGTGCTTAACTGGCGCTTAATTTATCGACCCCGAAATGATGAAAGGCAAAGTCGACCTCTGCGGAATTTGAACTCAGAATGTAACGACAGACGAAATACCTATTTTTTATTACCCACAAGGGGCCTAAACACAGAGGGGACAAACAAGGACAGACATAGGTATTAAGTTGATTACATTGACCCCAATGCGTCACTGGTATTTAATTTATCGACCTCGAAAGGATGAAAGGCAAAGTCGACCTCGGCGGAATTTGAAATCAGAACGTAACGGGAGATGAAATACGGCTACGCATTTCGCCCGACGTGCTAACGGTTCTGCCAGCTCGCCACCTTATACATGTGCATATATGTTTCTTTATTACTCACAAGGGGCTAAACACAGAGGGGACAAACAAGGACAGACATAGGTATTAAGTTGATTACATTGACCCCAATGCGTCACTGGTATTTAATTTATCGACCTCGAAAGGATGAAAGGCAAAGTCGACCTCGGCGGAATTTGAAATCAGAACGTAACGGGAGATGTAATACGGCTACGCATTTCGCCCGACGTGCTAACGGTTCTGCCAGCTCGCCACCTTATACATGTGCATATATGTTTCTTTATTACCCACAAGGGGCTAAACATAGAGGGGACAAACAAGGACAGACAAACGGATTGAGATGATTACATCGACCCCAGTGCTTAACTGGCGCTTAATTTATCGACCCCGAAATGATGAAAGGCAAAGTCGACCTCTGCGGAATTTGAACTCAGAATGTAACGACAGACGAAATACCTATTTCTTTATTACCCACAAGGGGCCTAAACACAGAGGGGACAAACAAGGACAGACATAGGTATTAAGTTGATTACATTGACCCCAATGCGTCACTGGTATTTAATTTATCGACCTCGAAAGGATGAAAGGCAAAGTCGACCTCGGCGGAATTTGAAATCAGAACATAACGGGAGATGAAATACAGCTACGCATTTCGTCCGACGTGCTAACGGTTCTGCCAGCTCGCCACCTTATACATGTGCATATATGTCACACATACACACACACATATGTTAAGCTTCTTTCAGCAAATGCCTTTGTGGGGACCTTCTGAAAATTCGTGAAAGGATCAGATAAAGACAGCTCCAACTATTTGGTCACTGCATGTGCCACCCTGAACTGGTAGCATCCAAATTAGCCATGTGGAACCTAATTCATGTTAATGTAAGAAGTGGAAAATGTTATCACATTTACACTGACCACTTGATTGCAGACATTGGCCTGGACTGTATCCAGGACCTCGAGACAGTGATGATGAACCAAAGAGTGTGGTAGGTGGACTTTGTTGCTGCAACCCAGGTTGGTACCTGGCCATAGATAGATATGGCTTATACAAACTTTAGGTTAGTTCCAATATATCTGTGAAATATTTTAACTTCTAAAGCAGTTTCACTGCAGGTGGGTAGGTAGGTAGGTATGTAGGTAGATAGATTGGCAAGCAGGCAGATAGGCAAGTAGGTGGGTAGGTAGGTGGGTAGGTAGGTGGGTAGGTAGGTGGATAGGTATGTATGTAGGTAGATAGATAGGCAAGCAGGCTGATAGGCAAGTAGGTAGGTAGATAGGTATGTATGTAGGTAGATAGATAGGCAAGCAGGCTGATAGGCAAGTAGGTAGGTAGATAGGTATGTATGTAGGTAGATAGATAGGCAAGCGGGAAGATAGGCAAGTAGGTAGGTAGATAAGCAGGTTGTTGGGTAAGGTAGATAGCTAGCTAGGCAGAAAGGCACATAGGTAGATAGACATCTGAAGACAGATGTCTGCCAGTTTTTTTCTTCTGTATCCATCAATTCTTCTAAAGCAATTTCAGCTGGAGAAATGATTCCCACTTATGGCAAAGGTGCAGTCACACCATTATCAGCTCTGTCTTGGCTGTCTAGATGCATTTCTGGCTTATTACACCTTCCTCTTTGATAGAGAATTCTTTCCTCTCCATGGTAAACTGCAGTAAAAATTGGCTTTAAAAATTAAAATATACTGTTTACTGTTTTACTTGTTTCAGTCATTTGACTGCGGCCATGTTGGAGCACTGCCTTTAGTCGAGCAAGTCGACCCCGGGACTTATTCTTTGTAAGCCTAGTACTTATTCTATCGGTCTCTTTTGCCGAACCGCTAAGTTAAGGGGACGTAAACACACCAGCATTGGTTGTCAAGCGATGTTAGAGGGACAAACACAGACACACAAACACATACACACACACATATATATATATATATATATATATACATATATACGACAGGCTTCTTTCAGTTTCCGTCTACCAAATCCACTCACACGGCCATAGTAGAAGACACTTGCCCAGTGTTCCACGCAATGGGACTGAACCCAGAACCATGTGTTTGGTAAGCAAGCTACTTACCATACAGCTACCCCTGCGCCTATGTCGCAGACGTATTTGAACTAACCTGAACTTTATTTCCCCATCAATGCTTCATGCTGCTATGGTGTTGCTTATGCTGGTATCCCGTTGCGTCCAGTAACAGCTTAGCAGCTTGTCAAACGGTGATCGATAAAACGACTGTTTGAACGAACCGAGAGCTGTGGTCGATATTATTGACTGAAGCATAGAAGCCAAGCTCTTCAGCTGGCTGCATTCCAGTCACCGAAACCAGCCGAAGAATGAGCAGCGATATATTTATATGCATGAACGTGCCATGGCTATAAAATTTAACGGAAAGGTCAAAAGTCTGCGAAAAAACCAACAAACAAAAAACAAAAACAAAAACAACCGAAAAACAAATATAAATGCTGCCATTCAGTCACTATGATTTACTAATTCTCTTTCTACTGTTGCAATGATGACCACGACTACTACTACTACTACTACTACTACTACTACTACTCCCCCCGCTACTGTTGCTGCTAATAATACCATCACCACAACTAGTACTATTGTTATTATTATTATTATTATTATTATTACTACTATTACAACAACTTGTACCACCACCACCACCTCCACTACAACCACCGCTAACTACTTCTGCTACAACCACTGCTGCTACTGCCTCCAAAACCACCGGCGCCACTGCTGCCGTTGCTGCTGTTACCACTACTTGTACCACCACTACCATTGCTGCTACAGCTACTAGACATACCACCACCACCACAACTACTACCACCACCACTACCACTACTGGTCTATCACCACCATCACCACCACTACTACTACTACTACCACCACCACCACCACCACTGCTGCTGCAGCTACTACTAGCCGTACCACCACCACCACCACCACCACCACCACCACTACTACTACCACCACCACCACCACCATTACTACCACCACCCATCACCACCACCACCACCACCACTACTACTACTACTACTACTACCACCACTGCCGCTACTACTGCTACTAGTCATATCACCATCACCGTCGCTGCTACTACCATTAGTCGTACCACCACCACACCACCACCACCACCATCACCATCACTTATTACTATTTTACTACTGGAATAATTTCAGTTATTGGTTTTTTTCGTTCTTTCTTTTTTTTTGGTTCTTATTTTTTCTTTCTGTTCTCTTTTATTTTCCAGTTCTTCACGGAGCTGGCCCGCAACCTGCATACACTGCAGCCCATGCCATCAGCTGGGCCCTGCAGTGTGCCAGAGGCGTGGAATATCTGCACAGTATGAAACCGAAAGCTCTCATTCATAGAGATCTCAAACCACCCAAGTAAATAACACTTTATATCTTTATCCGTTTTTTTGTTGTTGTTTTTGCTTGTTTCAGTCGTTGGATTGCGGCCCTCCTGGGGCCACTGCATTGAAGGGTTTTTTAGTCAAACAAGTCGTGCCTGGTACTTATTTTTTAAGAGTTGCACTTTTACTTTTTCCATTGGCCTCTCTTGCTGAACTGCTAAGTTTCAGGGACATCATAGACAAACCACTGTCAAGCACAAAGACAAAATGCACACATACACATGCACTTTGTCTGTCTGTCTGTCTCTCTCACTCACTCACTCACTCACACACACATACACACACATACTCATGCACTCACTCACACACACACTCACACACACATGCTCACACACACTTTCTCTCACAAACATGCTCTCACACACGCACTCACATTCTCACATGCACTCTCTCTCACACACACACACACCACACACACACACACACACACACACACACACACACTCACATTCTCATCCACCCACTCACTCACATTCTCACACATGCACACACTCACACACACGTTCTCTCACGAACACACTCATACACTCACACACACATGCACTCACACTCTCACACTCACTCATACACGATGGGCTTCCATACAATTTCTGTCTTCCGGTTTCCCTACTGGCACCACATAAAATGCACCCAGTACACTGTAAAGTGGTTGGCATTAAGAAGGGCATCCAGCTGTAGAAACCTTGCCATAAAATAGACAGTAGGGACCTGGTGCAGCTCTCTGGCTTTTTAGCTCCTGTCAAATCGTCCAACCCATACAGCATGGAATACAGACATTAGAAAACGATGACAACGACAACGTTGATGAAATTCCTCGTAAGGTATGGTAAGCCTGGATCTGTTGTAGAAGACATTTGCCCCATGCATGGATGTCCTTATGTAAAAGGTTGGAGATAAGACATTGCTTGTACATTGGTGATGCTTCTTTCCATTACATGATGACAAGTCAAGGAGACTCCCCCCTGCTCCACCATGTGAGTGTGGTGTGTCTGTGTGTATGTTATCATCTAATGTCTGCTTTCCTTGCTAGCATGTGTTGGACGATTTGACAGTAGCTGGGCAAGCGGAAAACTGCACCAGACTTCTGTGTCTGTTTTGGCCTTCCTAACACCAACCACCCAGCAGAGTGGATTGGGTGCTTTTTATGCGGCACCAGCACTGGCAGGGTCACCAAGTCACTTGCAACACAAAAGAAAACAACTTTTGTATCATCATTATCATCATTTAACATCCATTGTCCATGCTGACATGGGTTGGATGGTTTGACAAGGGCTGGCAAGCTGAGGGGCTGCACCAGACTCCAGCCTGATTTGACATGGTTTCTACAATTGGAGCCCTTCCTAACACCAACCACTCTGAGAGTGAGAGTAGTACTACTACTACTACCACTACCGCCACTGTCACCACTACTACTACTACCACCACCACCACCACCACTACTACTACTACTACTACTACTACTACTACTACTACTACCACCACCACCACCACTACTACTACCACCACTACTACTACTACTACCACCACCACTACTACTACCACTACTACCACCCCTACTACTACTACTACCACCACCACAGGTGCCAGTTGCATGACTCCAGTATGTGCCACGATTACAATCTCACTTGGCTCGATGGGTCTTCTACTCAAGCACGGCATATTGCATATTGGTATATTAATGTCATCATCATCATTTACATCCTTAATATGTGCTGGCATGGCTGGCATGGCTCAGACAATGTCCAGTGTGACAGGATCCGACAGGTGAGAGGGCTGTGCCTTGCTTTGTTGTTTGCTTTGGCATAAAGTCTACAGCTGGATGCCATTCTTAACACCAACCACTTTGCAGAGTGTGTTGGGTGGTTTTTTTTGGGTTTTTTGTGTGTGAGATCTTCAATGCTGTATGGGAGTGAGACATTGTGTCTGAGGGAAAGCAAAATGCCAGCTTTGGGAAGGACCGAGAGAGCAAAGTGTGGTGTGAAACTACTGGATAAAAGGGGGGGCTGAGGACTTGATGGGGATGCTGGGGTTGAAGGAATCGGTGGAGCAGCTGGCCAGGGTGAATGGAGTGGTATGGACGTGTGTTGAGGAGGGATGAGGATCATGTTCTGAGGAGAGCGCTTGAGTTTAAAGTGAACGAACTGTGAAAGTGACGGGCTTCTTTCAGTTTCCGTCTGCCAAATCCACTCGCAAGGCTTTGGTCGGCCCAGAGCGCTTGAGTTTAAAGTGAATGAACTGTGAAAGTGAGGTTGACCAAAGAAAACATGGAGGGGACAAGTGGAGGAGGTGATTGGGAGTGCTGGCTTGAGGAGGGAGGATGCCCAAAACCAGGCGAGATGGTGAGATTGTGTGAGAGCAGTTGCTGTATAAGACTGAGGTAGATCAAGCTATCCCTGTTCACGGGGACAAACCTGAATTTAAAATATTGGACATCATCATCATTATCATTAGTAAAGATTGTCATGTGCGCGTGCGTGCGTGCATGCGTGTGTGTGTGTGTGTAAGTGTGTGTGTGATGAGCTTCCATTCAGTTTCTGTCTGACAAATCTATCAACCCATACCTATTTCTTTACTACCCACAAGGGGCTAAACACAGAGGGGACAAACAAGGACAGACAAATGGATTAAGTTGATTAGATCGACCCCAGTGCGAAACTGGTTCTTAGTTTATCGACCCCGAAAGGATGAAAGGCAAAGTCGACCTCGGCGGTATTTGAACTCAGAAGAAATACCTATTTCTTTATTACTCTCAAGGGGCTAAACACAGAGGGGACAAACAAGGACAGACAAATGGATTAAGTTGATTAGATCGACCCCAGTGCGAAACTGGTTCTTAGTTTATCGACTCCGAAAGGATGAAAGGCAAAGTCGACCTCGGCGGTATTTGAACTCAGAAGAAATACCTATTTCTTTATTACTCTCAAGGGGCTAAACACAGAGGGGACAAACAAGGACAGACAAATGGATTAAGTTGATTAGATCGACCCCAGTGCGAAACTGGTTCTTAGTTTATCGACTCCGAAAGGATGAAAGGCAAAGTCGACCTCGGCGGTATTTGAACTCAGAAGAAATACCTATTTCTTTATTACTCTCAAGGGGCTAAACACAGAGGGGACAAACAAGGACAGACAAATGGATTAAGTTGATTAGATCGACCCCAGTGCGAAACTGGTTCTTAGTTTATCGACCCCGAAAGGATGAAAGGCAAAGTCGACCTCGGCGGTATTTGAACTCAGAAGAAATACCTATTTCTTTATTACTCTCAGGGGCTAAACACAGAGGGGACAAACAAGGACAGACAAATGGATTAAGTTGATTAGATCGACCCCAGTGCGAAACTGGTTCTTAGTTTATCGACCCCGAAAGGATGAAAGGCAAAGTCGACCTCGGCGGTATTTGAACTCAGAAGAAATACCTATTTCTTTATTACTCTCAAGGGGCTAAACACAGAGGGGACAAACAAGGACAGACAAATGGATTAAGTTGATTAGATCGACCCCAGTGCGAAACTGGTTCTTAGTTTATCGACTCCGAAAGGATGAAAGGCAAAGTCGACCTCGGCGGTATTTGAACTCAGAACATAACGGCAGACGAAATACGGCTACGCATTTCGCCCGGCGTGCTAACGTTTCAGCCAGCTCGCCGCATTCCTATCTATCAACCCATACCAGCTTGGAACATTAATGTCAAATGATGATGATGATAGTTATATACTTGAGTTAAATTTGACTATATTTGCATCATGCAGAAACAAATATGTGTATATACACATACATATACACACACAGGCATGTATACAGATGCCACTACATACACCCACACATGTATGTATACAGACACAGCTACACACACATGCAGGTAAATGAATGCACATGCGCGTTTATGCAAATAGACATTGATTTACACACATGTGCACCCGCACTCCTTAATGCATGCTTGTATGTATACACAACTCACACAGACACCCACTCCTAAACATCCAAGTACACTCACTCCCTCACTCTCTCACATACATACACTCACTCTCACATGCATAAATTCACGTTGATATACATCCGTACACCCATTAATGCACATATATGCATACAAATGTTATTGAAAATATTGATTTCTCTTGACTAAGCATAGCATTTTTATAATTAACCCTTTTCGTGATTATATTTCTAATGAGAAGACAACCTGTATGTTTCTACTAATGTTCAATTTAATGAAGATTTCAGAGGGATTTCATTAAATAATGTATAGCTATATTGTGCATATGCAATATATTATGTAATGTCTTTCTATATTATACATTGGTATACTTATATATTATATAGTCTTATGTAATATAGTTATAGAATGTATAATTATTATATATTGGTATACATATATATTATGTATTGTTATATAATATAGTTAACTGATGTATAAGTATATTATGCATATGTATTATATATCTTTATATATAAAAGTGAAGTTGTGTGAGTGTCTGTCTCCTACGATTTAGATTCTTAACTACTCCCACATTTTGCGGTGCAGTTTAACCAAAACTGGGTATCTTATAGTCGTGATTCATATCGAGCCCTTCTGGGTATTAGCGCGCGTCTACGATGAGTCTACGATTTTAAAAATAATTTACCATCATTTTTTCCCATTTTTAATGCATTTTTTCGCTATTATATAAGGGAAGTAACTCTCTAAAAATGTCTACGATGAGTCAATGATTTAAAAAAAAATTTACCATCATTTTTTTTCCATTTTGAATGCATTTTTTTGCTATTTTTTGGCTATAACTCTCTAAAAGTGCTTATATAGTTATTTCCCTTATAAACCCGAGCAACGCTGGGCGATACTGCAAGTTGTTATATAATATAGTTATGTGAAGGTGCATGGCTCAGTGGTTAGAGTGGGGAGCTTATGATCGTGAGGTTGTGAGTTTGAATCCTGGACCGGGCTGCGTGTTGTGTTCTTGAGCGAGACACTTTATTTCACGTTGCTCCAGTTCACTAAGCTGAGTGTGGCTAAAAAAGATGAACATTTGGTTTGATTATCTTTCATAAAATACAAACCGAAGTTACAAATTACAATGTAAATAATGTAAATAAAGTAAAATTACTACCTGCTTTTTTAGCAAGTTGATGCAGGTAGTTTATCCCGTCCCCCTCCGACTTTTAGTTCATGCTTTTGAAAAAGCTGTACTATTTATGGGATGACTCGATGTTTATGGGTATACTCTTTACTCTTTTACTTGTTTCAGTCATTTGACTGTGGCCATGCTAGAGCACCACCTTTAGTCGAACAAACCGACCCCGGGACTTATTCTTTGTAAGCCCAGTACTTATTCTATTGGTCTCTTTTTGCCGAACCACTAAGTGACGGGGATGTAAACACACCAGCATCGGTTGTCAAGCAATGCTAGGGGGACAAACACAGACACACAAATACACACACACACATATATATATATATATATACATATATACGACAGGCTTCTTTCAGTTTCCGTCTACCAAATCCACTCACAAGGCTTTGGTCGGCCCGAGGCTACAGCAGAAGACACTTGCCCAAGATGCCACGCAGTGGGACTGAACCCGGAACCATGTGGTTGGTTAGCAAGCTACTTACCACACAGCCACTCCTGCGCCTATGTGGACACAACAAGAGATTTACATGTGTTTTGGTCATGTAGATGGACCAGTAGCAAGGATAGAATATGAACCAGTGTCCTTTCAAATGGCAGTGAGACACCAGGACGATTCCACTAATTTTCCACTTAAATTTAATTCTTGTAATTTCTATTCAACCCCACCACCACCACCACCTCTAATTCCTCTGCTCTCTTCTGCTGTTCACCTTCTCTTTTCCCCAGTGCACATTTTAATATTCATTGATGCACATTATTTCAATTTTGAGTGATGAAGGTTTCAATTTTGATCGATGCACGTATGAATTTTGAATGATGCACATTAGAATGTTCACTGTTGCACATTCGAACATGATGTTTCCACCATTGGACATTTCAAAAATTTATTGATGTGCGTTTCAATTTTCATCGAGGTGCGTTTTTTTTTTTTTTTCCAATTTTGACCAATGCACATATTTGGGTTTTCTCTCAATGCACATTTCAGTTTTCACAAATGCAAAAATTCTAATTCATTGCTTCTTCATCGTTATCATCATCATTTAACGTCTGTATGCCGATTGCTTAAAGTGGTGAGAAGTTGTAGAAGAATGGGAGCCAGGAAGACATGGGACGAAGTATTTAAGGCCAATCTCAAAACGCTGAACCTTATGAAAGATGACAGGGGTCTGAGATATGTGGTACATTGCTGTACTTGAGAAGACCCACATTCCACAACAGAATTGAGATCCTAAAACCAAGGTGCCCTGTAAAAAAGCACTTATGCTGGTGCCATGTAAAAAGCATTGGTGTGTGCTGGTGCCATATTAAAAGCACTTGTACTGGTTCCACATAAAAAAGCACTGGTGATGGTACCACGTAAAAAGCAGTGGTGATGGTACCACGTAAAAAGCAGTGGTGATGGTGCCACGTAAAAAGCAGTGGTGATGGTACCACGTAAAAAGCAGTGGTGATGGTGCCACGTAAAAAGCAGTGGTGATGGTGCACGTAAAAAGCAGTGGTGATGGTGCCACGTAAAAAGCAGTGGTGATGGTACCACGTAAAAAGCAGTGGTGATGGTGCTCTGTAAAAAGCAATGGTTATGGTGCCACGTAAAAAGCAGTGGTGATGGTGCCACGTAAAAAGCAGTGGTGATGGTGCCACGTAAAAAGCAGTGGTGATGGTACCACGTAAAAAGCAGTGGTGATGGTGCCACGTAAAAAGCAGTGGTGATGGTACCACGTAAAAAGCAGTGGTGATGGTGCCATGGGTGTACCCTCATGGCACAAAAAGTTATAGAAAGAGAGAACGGGGACAGAGAATTGAGATGGTTGGACGGGTGGGTGGGTTTTTGAGAGTGTGACAGGAGGGTGACCAACAATTGGAGATCGGGATAGAAGTGGCTGCAGTGAATGGTGAACATGGATGAATGTGAGGTCAGTGGTGAATATGTGTTTGGGGTGGGGGTGAAGGAAAATAGGAATGGGTCAAGGAAGAGGAGGAGGAGGAGGTGATAAGGTAGCAATACTTAAAAAGAGGGAGGTGGAGAGCAACAATATAACTTTTTTACCTTTTATTTGTTTTGATCATTGAACTGTGGCCATGATGGAGCATTGCCTTGAAAGTATTTAGTCAAACAAAATGACCAGAGTACATCTACTTTTTTTTAAAGATGTATTTTATCAGTTCTCTTTTGCTTAACCACTAAGTCATGTGAATGTAAACCAACCAACTCTGGTTGTCTCAAGTGGTGGGAAGGAAGATGACATCATCATCATTATCAGCAACATTTTATGTCTACTCTCCATGCTGGTATGGGTTGGACGGTTTGACAGGAGCTGGCCAGGTAGGGGACTACACCAGGCTTCACTGTCTGTTTCGGCAGGATTTTTATTTTGCTGGATGCCCTTCCTAACACCAACCAAAACATACACACATAGGCACACACACACACATATAGGCCACCACACACACTAGCACATACCACACACACAACACAAGCCAACACACACACAAGCACACACACACACACCACACAACAACACACACACACACAAAAGCACACACACGCACACACACGCACACCACACACAAGCACACACACCACACACACACACAGCACCACACACACACACACAAGAACACACACACGCACACACAGCACACAACCACACACACACACAGCACACACACAACCAACACCACACACACACAGCACACACACACACAAGCCACACACACACGCACACACACACACAAGCACACACACACACAAGCACACACACGCACACACACACACGCACACACACACACACACACACAAGCACACACCACACACACACACACGCACACACACACACACACAAGCACACACAAGCACACACACAAGCACACACACGCACACACACACACACACAAGCACACACACACACACACACACACAAGGCTTCTACACAGTTTCTGTCTACGAAATTCTCTCACAAGGCATTGGTTGACCCAAGACTATAATAAAAGTCACTCGCCTAAGGTGCTGCAGAGTGGAACCGAACCGGAAACCACATGTCTGCAAAATGAGCTTCTTAACCACACAACCATGGAATAATTACCACAAAGGAATAATTACCGAATTCTTGTACTCATTTTTCAATCCTTAATTCTATATTTTACTCTATGCCAGTACAGTGTGGCTCTTACATAATTGACCTCTGACCTTCTTTTGCAGTTTGCTGCTGATAATGGGTGGAAAAGTATTGAAGATTTGTGACTTTGGTACTGCTTGTGACATTCAGACGCATATGACAAACAATAAAGGGAGTGCTGCATGGATGGCACCTGAAGTTTTTGAAGGTAAAGAAAACCCCCTTTTTTTTTATCTTTTACTTGTTTCAGTCATTGGACTGTGGCCATGCTGGGGCACCACCTTGAAAGGTTTTTTGGTTGGATGAATAGGCCCCCCCCAGTAGTTTTAAAAAAAAATTTTTAAGTCTGGTATTTCTATTGGTCTCTTTTCTCCAGACTGTTCAGTTATGGGGATGTAAACAAACCAATGCTGATTGTCAAGTGATGATGGAGAGACAAAAACACTCACACACACATAGACACACACACACACACACACTTATATATGGTGGACTTCTACTCAGTTTCCACCTATGTACGTCCATCCATTCATCCATACGTATAAATAGATAACAGTCACAATTACTGTTCCTAACACTAGCTTAACGATAACCAAGTTATTTTACAAAATTCGAAGCACCATCCGACCGTGGCCGTTTGCCAGCCTCACCTGGCCTCCGTGCCGGTGGCACGTAAAAAGCACCCACTACACTCACTCACAGAGTGGTTGGCGTTAGGAAGGGCATCCAGCCGTAGAAACATTGCCAGATCAGACTAGGCCTGGTGCAGCCTTCTGGCTTCCCAGACCCCAGTTGAACCGTCCAACCCATGCCAGCATGGAAAGCGGACGCTAAATGATGATGATGATTTAAAGTAATTGAGAGAAACACAGAACATCTCAAAATAAATACAGTAACGAAAGGGTTAAATAACTTTAATCACATTATATGCAAATTTACCAAAATTTTCATAAAATAATGACGCCACTGTTGTGTAGCTGTTTAAAAGCCGAATGCTGAATCTTCTTTCTATTGTTCCTTGTCATCGGTGATCCTTGCTACTCGGTTATTATTGGTCAGCGTTGTCAGTGATATAAGTAGTAGTTCTATCATTTAGCAACGCTACCATAATTTTCACAAATAAAACACAGTGGTTTCCATTTGCTCGTATTTCCATTTACATCTATGTAAAACTAATTATCTGTCCATTTTTCATCAGTGGAACTATTTCTAAATCCAAACCTGACATAAGTAATATTGATGACGATATTCTGGTCTGTGGTTGGTCAGAAGAAAAGAAGACTTCACAAGACATTAAATCTGTGTTTAATGATATTGCATGATGATGACGACATCACGTTCAGTCACAAGACGCGTATATTTTTGGTGTGCTTGTAGTTTCAGATTCAGATCTACTGCTTGGAACCTTGGGCAAGTGTTTTCTACTGTTGTTGTTGTTAAGCAACAAGACGGGTAAGGGTGATTAGGTGATGGTCTAGGGCTTAGGGGGCGGGAGACCCCAGACCTTGGCAAAAAAAAAAAAAAGCTTGGTTGTCTCGTTGTAGTCGAGGGCTCTTCGTTGACGCCCGACACCACTGGGAGGTGGCCCTCGAAGTCGCTGGAAATGGAGATCTCCAGGTTCAAATTCTTGAATGGCAGTGTCTTTTGCTGTAGCCATGGGCTGTGATCAAAGCCTTGTGAATGGATTTGGTAGATGGAAACTGAAAGAGGCCCACTGGCACATGACTTAGCAGTCAGGGTGTTGCACTCCTGGTCAAGTGATCATGATTTCATTTCCTAGACTGAGTGGGGCATTGTGTTTTTGATCAAAACACTTCGTCTCATGTTGCTATGTGTTACCTTTGCACCCGTTCAGACAATGTCGATTTGATGGAGGACAGTAAGCTAATATGCAGCATGAACATTTGATCTCTATAAACAAATCATTTGTGCAGGTCGTTAGGCAAAAGGCTTTATGCTTATATGTTGTCTTCGAGATGAGAGTCCATCATATATGTGTGTGCGAGTGTGTGTGTGTGTGTGTGTCCATCCTTCTTGTGGCATTGTGTGATGTTGTATAATAAGTATGACTGTTATACAAGCAGGATGAAGCTCTGCCATCTGATAAACAGAAAAATTTATCTGTAAGAGCTTGTTTTTTTTTTTTTTCCTATGAAACAAGGGCTTAGGGAGAAATCAGGTTTTGTTCTGTGAGAAGATTTAATTATCATTTCTCTTGCTTCAAAATATTAAGAACAAAACATTAAGAACAAGTACATCTGTCCTTGTTTATTCATTTATTCCCGATCCATTTATCACTGATCCAGCTAACACAGGATGCTCAATTGTGAAGTGTGTTATGCTTGCCATAAATTGATCTTTGATAACATGGGTCAATGATCAGGGGAAGAAAGATGCTGCTTGGACGACAAAAGCATGCTCCAGTGACCATCCACAATGCTCAAGACAGCTTGGGGTCTTGCAACGAAACCAGTTTATTCCCATATGTACTGTTATCCATTTATCATTTATCACTGGTTCTTTTCCTTTTCTTGAGTCAAACACTTGTGATAAATGAGGACAGGCGTATAAGGTGTTGCCCATCAGTGTCATGACGGTGGAATGGAAAAACAGTGCAGCTTCTTGAAACCAAAGTATGGTGACCTGACAGCAGCAAAAATATAGTTGAGAATTAGGAATTGTTTTATAGGTGCAGTCATGGCTGTGTGGTAAGAAGCTTGCTTCTCAATCACATGGTTCTGAGTTCAGTCCCATTGCTTGGCATCTTGGGCAAGTGTCTTCTACTACAGCCTCAGGCCAACCAAAGCCTTGTGAGTGGATTTGGTAGACAGAAAATGAAAAAAGCTTGTTTTATATATGTATATATATGCATATATCTATGTGTGTCTGTCTGTCTGTATTTGTCCTCCACCACTGCTTGACAGCTGGTGTTTGTGTGTTTATGTCCCTGTAACTTAGCAGTTTGGCAAAAGAGACCTATAGAATAAATATTAGACTTCAAAAAATAACACGTCCTTGGGTTGAATTGTTTGACTGAAGCCCTTCAAGGCGGTGCCCCAGCATGGCCACAGTCAAATGACTGAAACAAATAGAAGATACAAGAAAAGATAAAGATGTGTGTGTGTGTGTGTCATATATTTGAATTACTGGAACCTTTTACCTTTATTCAGATTATTCTGTCTAATGTACCGCTTATTTATTCGCATAGTTTTGAGTTACCCTCTTTTTTGTTTTTACTCTTTTTACTTGTTTCAGTCATTTGACTGCGGCTATGCTGGAGCACCACCTTTAATTGAGCAACTTGACCCCGGGACTTATTCTTTTTGTAAGCCCAGTACTTATTCTATCGGTCTCTTTTGCCGAACCGCTAAGTAACGGAGACATAAACACACCAGCATTGGTTGTCAAGCAATGCTAGGGTTAGACACACACGCATATATATAATATATATATATACACATATATACGACGGGCTTCTTTTCAGTTTCCGTCTACCAAATCCACTCACAAGGCTTTCGTCAGCCTGAGGCTATAGTAGAAGACACTTGCCCAAGGTGCCACGCAGTGGGAGTGAACTCGGAACCATGTGGCTGGTAAGCAAGCTACTTACCACACAGCCACGTGCTGTCATGCCTGTGTATTATCTTGTTGCTTTGAGATTGTATGTTTTTAGAATGACATTGCAGGGTAAGTGTGAGAGGCCAGACGACAGATCTGGCCCGTTTGGACAAAAGACAGGAAGAATATTTGGGCTGGATAGGGCCAGTTTAAAAGCTAAAGGGTTAATAATGTCCACAGTGCCAAAGATATGGGAGGAACTATATCAAACTTTTAAGGGGCTTCTATTTTGTAGGGAATCGTTATTAGTTGTAGATGTGGCATCATATTGATCTGAGATATTTGTTATGAAGTCAGCCAGAACTCGGAATCTGATTAGCTGCATAGAATTTCTTTTTACCTCTTTGGGAATTCCTAAAAGAATTGTTTCTGACAACAATCCACAGTTGATAAGCTGTGAGTTCAAAGAGTGTTTCGAACAATGGGGATCACAACATCCAAGAATCCAGCCCTACCGTCCTCAATGAAATGCTTTTAGCGGAAAGAATCAATGGAGCCTTTGTCCAAGTAATCAAATGATCCGTTGAAGAAGGCAAACAGTTGAGGAGAGATGTTGAGGAATTTTTATTGCTCTACAGGGACACTCCTTCATTCATTGACAAAGATTGTGCCATCGATTCCACCCATAAATTGCTTCTTATTTGATCAACTTGCACATTATCAAATTCTGTGTAACAGACAAAAATGTAGGGTAGGTAGTAGTAGTGGTGGTAATAATAGGAAAAAACTAACACGAAAAAATAATGTGATGGTTGGAATGTCAAGAATTAGGCCACAAGGAAGCTGATATCCTTATTGTCTTGAAAAATCGACTTGCAGGAATATACCAACCAAACTTAACCTTTTTCCCCTGTGAAGCTTTTCCATAAGTTTGTCCGAAATGTCCAGGCTGGTTTTGCAGACAGTTAGCCAGTCCTTTTTCAATAGGCTCTGAGCAATATAAAGGTTTCCTTTCACAAGTCCCAAGTTACTCTGGGACTTACGAAAGGAATTGGTAATGTGTATCATATATGATGTAAGGATATCAGGGAAATATGTTGTCTGTATTGAATGATACGCAAGGCAGGTAAAGGTTTGTTCTTTAACTCTTTCGTTACTGTATTTATTTTGAGATGCTCTGTGTTTCTTTCAATTACTTTAAACCTTTCGTTACCAACCCGGCTGAAACCGGCTCTGGCTCTGAGTACAAATGTCTTACTCTTTTTACTCTTTTACTCTTTTACTTGTTTCAGTCATTTGACTGCGGCCATGCTGGAGCACCACCTTTAGTCGAGCTCATCGACCCCGGGGCTTATTCTTTGTAAGCCCAGTACTTATTCTTTCGCTCTCTTTTGCCGAACCGCTAAGTGACGGGGACGTAAACACACCAGCATCGGTTGTCAAGCAATGCTAGGGGGACAAACACAGACACACAAATACATATATATATACATATATACGACAGGCTTCTTTCAGTTTCCGTCTACCAAATCCACTCACAAGGCATTGGTCGGCCCGGGGCTATAGCAGAAGACACTTGCTCAAGGTGCCACACAGTGGGACTGAACCCGGAACCATGTGGTTGGTTAGCAAGCTACTTACCACACAGCCACTCCTGCGCCTTGTCTTGTTTACATAAGTTTTGAATTAAAATTTTCCACCAAACCTTAGTCACAATTTATGTTCCTGACACTAGCTGAATGATAACTATGTTATTTTACTAAATTCTTTGTTATATTTAAAGTAATTGAAAGGAACACAGAGCATCTCAAAATAAATACAGTAACAAAAGGGTTAAATATAACAAAGAATTTACTCAAGAACATAGTGCACCACTTGGAATCAAATTCAGGACCTTATGACGGTGGGCTTAATATCCTAACCACTAAGCCACCTGCATTTGCGTGCACACACACACACACACACACACACACAGAGACACATTCTTTTATGTGTTCCAGTCATTTGATTGTGGCCATGCTAGAGCACCGCCTTAAAGGATTTTAGTTGGAGAAATCAATCCCAGAACTCATTCTTTGTAAGCCTAGTACTTATTCTATCAGTCTCTTTTGCCGAACCACTAAGTTACAGGGATGTAAACACACTAACATCAGTTGTCAAAGACACACACACACACATAAATATATATGCATACGTATACAACAGGCTTCTTTCAGTTTCCGTCTACCAAATCCACTCAGAAGGCTTTGGTTAGCCTGAGGCTATAGTAGAAGACACTTGCCCAAGGTGCCACACAGTGGGACTGATCTTGGAACCATGTCATTGAGAATCAAGCCATTCCTGTGCCCACACACACACATACACACACACACACACACACATACACACACACATAATGTATGTATGTATGAACCAGGGGTTGTGGTGATTTAATGTGCTTAAGACACGTCAAGCTAAGTAAAATCGCTGTCATCCATACACACAGGTTTGTCCTTTACCGGCGCTAGTGCCACATAAACTGCACCTGTGCTGGTGCTGTGTAAACGCACCTGTACTGGTGGCATGTAAAAAGCACCCAGGACATTCTGTGAAGTGGTTGGCATTAGGAAGGGCATCCAGCTGTAGAAACCATGCCACAGTAGACAGTTGGATTCCGGCCAGCTCATGTCAAACCGTCCAACCCATACCAGCATGGCAAACAGATTTTAAATGACGATGATGATATATATATATCTATATATATATCGAAGGCGGCGAGCTGGCAGAAACGTTAGCACGCCGGGCGAAATGCGTAGCCGTATTTCGTCTGTCGTTACGTTCCGAGTTCAAATTCCGCCGAGGTCGACTTTGCCTTTCATCCTTTCGGGGTCGATAAATAAAGTACCAGTTTCGCACTGGTGTCGATGTAATCGACTCAATCCCTTTGTCTGTCCCCTCTATGTTTAGCCCCTTGTGGGCAGTAAAGAAATATATATATATATATATAAGGCAGCGAGCTGGCAGAAACTTTAGCACACCGGGCGAAATGCTTAGCGGTATTGCGTCTGTCGTTGCGTTCTGAGTTCAAATTCTGCTGAGGTCGACTTTGCCTTTCATCCTTTCGGGGTCGATAAATTAAGTACCAGTTACGCACTGGGGTCGATGTAATCGACTTAATCCGTTTGTCTGTCCTTGTTTGTCCCCTCTATGTTTAGCCCCTTGTGGGCAATAAAGAAACATATATATATATATATCTATATCTGTTTATATATATATATTTGTGCACACATACACACACAGTTGTATGAATTGGCAGGGCGAAAGGGATAAGATTAAGAAAGAGCGAAGAAGATCCCTTAGATTTGATTATTGGAATAAGATGTTAGTCGTTTTCAACGAAATCGTTGTTAATTGGTCAGTATAGAACTGTTAACAGAATTATACTGCTGACAAATTACAGAAATTATTTTTTATTGCCATGAATGAAATTGCTATATTTATTTATTCTGTGGGAGAAGAAAAAAAAAATATATAAAATAGTTCTTTTTTTATATTATTTTTTTTGCCTTTTCTTGTATTTATACTGTTTTTTTTTCTCAGTTGTTTCCAATAGTAAGCACTTTTTTCTTTAGTGTATTTTTTTTTTTACTTTTTCAGAGTTTTTTTTTTAACCTATTTAGAATTTTATATTTCGGATCGTTGCTCTCTGTCACTGTCATTTTTTTGACAGTTTGTCTGTTTCTGTCTTTCTCACTCTCTCTCTCTCTTTCTTCCCTTTCTCTTTCTCCTGTTCTCTCTTTCTCTCCCTGCCCCTCTCTTTCTCTCTCTCTCTCTCTCTCTCTGAGTTGACTTTAAAGGATAATAATAACAGTCTTTCATAAATAAATAAATAGGTAAGGAAAACAATGATTACCTAAAACAACAGCAGAATAAAGAAATTATAGAAAAAGGATAAAAATTTAAAGTGGAAGTTGCAGAGTGTGGTGGGGGTGGTGGTGGTAGGGAGGAACAGAATTAATAAAAAAATATTAATAAAAATACAAAGGAGATAAAAAAAAGACAATAAACAAATGGATCAAATCAAAATAAACATAAACCAGCAGAAGGATAACTCACTCCACTTTCCTCATATCTTTCTCCCTCCCTGCCATTTCCTCTCCCTACCCCTCTTTCTTTTCTCCATCTGTCTCCCTTCCTACTCTCTTCTCTCACCCTCTCCTGTTCCTCTGCTTCCCTTCCTGACTTTCACTCCCCCTCACACCATCTCCCTCACTTCGCCCTCCTCTCCTAATTCCCCCTCTCCATCTACTTCTGCTTCCTTTCTAACTCTAACTCTCCACCTTCCCCTTTCATCTCTGCCTCTCCCCCTACCTTCTGCTCCTCACCTCCCCATCAGCTCTCTCTTAATGCAGTTGTAAGTTGTTAGATTTCTTGTTCAATTTCCACCGGGATCGACTTCGCCTTTCATCCTTTCAGGGTCGTTTAAATAAGCACCAGTATTTTTTTACATGTTTAAGGTGGATAGACGAACGTTGAGGTGGTTTGGCCACATGGAGAGGATGGATGAGAAGCAGATGGGAAGGTGGGTGATGAAGGCAGAAATGGTAGGCAGCAGAACCAGAGGCAGGCCATGGTTTGTGTGGATGGATGGAGTGAGGACAGCTTTGGTGATTACAGGTGTTGGAATGAGAGAAGCAAGAGAGTTTATAAATGATCAGAAAGCTTGGAGAGTGTTTGCGGATGGATGAGTGAAGTTGATGTTGCTCAAAGGGGTACGGAACGAGCATGACGCAGTGGGGGTAAACCAGCATATGCTGTTGGGCCCTGCTGCTGATATTGGGGGTTGCGTTCTATGCCTTGACTTGAGCATAGAACGGGGCTCGTCCCTTTCAGCTGGGAAATGAATGGAAAGCCTGGTGTGTGTCTTGTTGTGGCTACCCACTCCTAAAAAAATGGGGAATAAGTCTGGGTATATATATATAAAAAAAAAAGATTATTATTATTATTATTATTGAAAGGTGGTAACCACAATCAGAATTGTTAGCATGTTGAGTGAAATGCTGCTAAGCATTTTGCCTGTCTTTACGTTCTGAGTTCAAGTTCCGCCAAGGTTGACTTTGTCTTTCACTGTTTCAGAGTTGATGAAGTAAGCACCAGTTGTGCACTGGGGTTGATGTAATTGGCTTAACGTTAGCATGCCGGGCGAAATGCTTAGCAGTATTTTGTGTCTTTACGTTCTGAGTTCAAATTCCACTGAGGTTGACTTTGTCTTTCACTGTTTCAGAGTTGATGAAGT
Source organism: Octopus sinensis (assembly GCF_006345805.1). Classification (NCBI taxonomy): domain Eukaryota; kingdom Metazoa; phylum Mollusca; class Cephalopoda; order Octopoda; family Octopodidae; genus Octopus; species Octopus sinensis. Next base: position 25,338,839 of record NC_043017.1, read on the forward strand.
AAGCACCAGTTGTGCACTGGGGTTGATGTAATTGGCTTAACGTTAGCATGCCGGGCGAAATGCTTAGCAGTATTTTGTGTCTTTACGTTCTGAGTTCAAATTCCACTGAGGTTGACTTTGTCTTTCACTGTTTCAGAGTTGATGAAGTAAGCACCAGTTGTGCACTGGGGTTGATGTAATTGGCTTAACGTTAGCATGCCGGGCGAAATGCTTAGCAGTATTTTGTGTCTTTACGTTCTGAGTTCAAATCCACTGAGGTTGACTTTGTCTTTCACTGTTTCAGAGTTGATGAGTAAGCACCAGTTTGCACTGGGGTTGATGTAATTGGCTTAACGTTAGCATGCCGGGCGAAATGCTCAGCAGTATTTTGTGTCTTTACGTTCTGAGTTCAAATTCCACTGAGGTTGACTTTGTCTTTCACTGTTTCAGAGTTGATGAAGTAAGCACCAGTTGTGCACTGGGGTTGATGTAATTGGCTTAACGTTAGCATGCCGGGCGAAATGCTTAGCAGTATTTTGTGTCTTTACGTTCTGAGTTCAAATTCCACTGAGGTTGACTTTGCCTTTCACTGTTTCAGAGTTGATGAAGTAAGCACCAGTTGTGCACTGGGGTTGATGTAATTGGCTTAACGTTAGCATGCCGGGCGAAATGCTTAGCAGTATTTTGTGTCTTTACGTTCTGAGTTCAAATTCCACTGAGGTTGACTTTGTCTTTCACTGTTTCAGAGTTATGAAGTAAGCACCAGTTGTGCACTGGGGTTGATGTAATTGGCTTAACGTTAGCATGCCGGGCGAAATGCTCAGCAGTATTTTGTGTCTTTACGTTCTGAGTTCAAATTCCACTGAGGTTGACTTTGTCTTTCACTGTTTCAGAGTTGATGAAGTAAGCACAGTTGTGCACTGGGGTTGATGTAATTGGCTTAACGTTAGCATGCCGGGCGAAATGCTTAGCAGTATTTTTTGTGTCTTTACGTTCTGAGTTCAAATTCCACTGAGGTGACTTTGTCTTTCACTGTTTCAGAGTTTGAAGTAAGTAAGCACCAGTTGTGCACTGGGGTTGATGTAATTGGCTTAACGTTAGCATGCCGGGCGAAATGCTTAGCAGTATTTTGTGTCTTTACGTTCTGAGTTCAAATTCCACTGAGGTTGACTTTGTCTTTCACTGTTTCAGAGTTGATGAAGTAAGCACCAGTTGTGCACTGGGGTGATGTATTGGCTTAACGTTAGCATGCCGGGCGAAATGCTTAGCAGTATTTTGTGTCTTTACGTTCTGAGTTCAAATTCCACTGAGGTTGACTTTGTCTTTCACTGTTTCAGAGTTGATGAAGTAAGCACCAGTTGTGCACTGGGGTTGATGTAATTGGCTTAACGTTAGCATGCCGGGCGAAATGCTTAGCAGTATTTTGTGTCTTTACGTTCTGAGTTCAAATTCCACTGAGTTGACTTTGTCTTTCACTGTTTCAGAGTTGATGAAGTAAGCACCAGTTGTGCACTGGTTGATGTAATTGGCTTAACGTTAGCATGCCGGGCGAAATGCTTAGCAGTATTTTGTGTCTTTTACGTTCTGAGTTTCAAATTCCACTGAGGTTGACTTTGTCTTTCACTGTTTCAGAGTTGATGAAGTAAGCACCAGTTGTGCACTGGGTTGATGTAATGGCTTAACGTTAGCATGCCGGGCGAAATGCTTAGCAGTATTTTGTGTCTTTACGTTCTGAGTTCAAATTCCACTGAGGTGACTTGTCTTTCACTGTTTCAGAGTTGATGAAGTAAGCACCAGTTGTGCACTGGGGTTGATGTAATTGGCTTAACGTTAGCATGCCGGGCGAAATGCTTAGCAGTATTTTGTGTCTTTACGTTCTGAGTTCAAATTCCACTGAGGTTGACTTTGTCTTTCACTGTTTCAGAGTTGATGAAGTAAGCACCAGTTGTGCACTGGGGTTGATGTAATTGGCTTAACGTTAGCATGCCGGCGAAATGCTTAGCAGTATTTTGTGTCTTTACGTTCTGAGTTCAAATTCCACTGAGGTTGACTTTGTCTTTCACTGTTTCAGAGTTGATGAAGTAAGCACCAGTTGTGCACTGGGGTTGATGTAATTGGCTTAACGTTAGCATGCCGGGCGAAATGCTCAGCAGTATTTTGTGTCTTTACGTTCTGAGTTCAAATTCCACTGAGGTTGACTTTGCCTTTCATCCTTTCAGGGTCGACAAATTAAGTACCAGTTGCATACTGGGCTCGATCTAATCGACTGGCCTCCTCCACCAAAATTTCAGGCCTTGTGCCTCGAGTAGAAAAGAATCGGCTTAGCCCTTCCTGAAATTGCTGGCCTTGTGCCAAAATATCAAACCATTATTATTGCTGCTGCTACCACTACTACTACTACTTTTACTACTTTGTCCAAGCCAAATGTCATTCCTCCTCTCTTGTATTTCTGTAAAAGACATTCTGGGAATAAGGAAAGGGTAAAAAAAAAAAAAAAAAAGGAAGATAAGAAATTTATTTAAAGCAATAGTAATAGTCATTTCTACTATAGGCACAAGGCCTGGATTTTCTGGGGAGTGGGGACAGCTGATCACATCGACCCCAGTACTCAACTGGTACTTAATTTGTAGACCCTGATAGGATGAAAGGCAAAGTCAACCATGGCAGAATTTGAACTCAGAATGTAGTGGCAAGCAAAATATCGCTAAGTATTTCGACCAGCGTGCTAATGATTCTGCCTGCTTGCCACCTTAAAGCAATAGTAATGATAATAACGATGATGATGATGATGATAAAATTAAACAATGTAAGAGGAGATAATTCTTGGGGGAAATGATATATAAATTGAGTAAATGGTTTGTCATTTTGGAAATTCTTTGGCAAACTCACCTCTTCCATTAATACGGAACAATGTTGTTTGAAGTTGATGCTGCTTGTTAACAGGAACTACACTCTTGAGTTTTTCTGCTGTGTTTAGAGAAGTTCTTCAATAAATAAAGGAAAATCGAAAATTAAACAAATGAAAGCCATCTGTGTATGTATACCATGTGCACGCACATACGCATGTGGGTATATGTAGTATGTATAAATGCAGGTATTAAAGTATATATATATATATATATATAGTTAATCCAAACAAGAAAGCACAAAAGAACACAACAACGCGAGGACGTGGAACAAATATAGTATTATTGGACGCTCAGGAAAGAAGGAAAGAAGGAGGGTTTCGAGCGGAGCTCTTCGTCGGAAACATTGGAGAAGGAAAGATCCAGAGAAGGGAAGACAGAGGAAAAAAAATATAGTATTATTGGACGCTTAGGAAAGAAGGAAAGAAGGAGGGTTTCGAGCGGAGCTCTTTGTCGGAAACATTGGAGAAGGAAAGATCCAGAGAAGGGAAGACAGAGGAAAAAAAATATAGTATTATTGGACGCTTAGGAAAGAAGGAAAGAAGGAGGGTTTCGAGCGGAGCTCTTGGTCGGAAACATTGGAGAAGGAAGATCCAGAGAAGGGAAGACAGAGGAAAAAAAATATAGTATTATTGGACGCTTAGGAAAGAAGGAAAGAAGGAGGGTTTCGAGCGGAGCTCTTTGTCGGAAACATTGGAGAAGGAAGATCCAGAGAAGGGAAGACAGAGGAAAAAAAATATAGTATTATTGGACGCTTAGGAAAGAAGGAAAGAAGG
>NC_043017.1:25347499-25367499 GCF_006345805.1 Octopus sinensis
CATACATATATATACACACATGTATACATATCTTTATATATATATATATACATACACACACATACAATATACACATACATATACATATCTGATACACACACACACGTATACATCTATATATATATATATACATACACACACACATAAATACACAAATGTATACATACCTATATCTACATACATTTTCACACACACACACACAGACACACACACAAACATTGTTTATTGGTTCTTCTCAATCATTTTTTTTACTCGGAGTTTTTATTTTCATGTTGTATTTTCTTATTTTTGGTGGTGATGGTGGGGACAGGGGGTGGGTTCTGTGAGGTGGGGTGGGGGAAAGAATCACTGGTGAAGAACTTATGTAGATTTTTTATGCTTCCTCTACAGAAGTAAAAAGAAAATTAAAAAAAAAAAAACCGAAAAAAAATCAACAACAACAACAACCCCAAAAGAAATGTCTTTAAATTTGACGTATCTTGGTTGACGGAATTTCAAGTTAACCTTCCTCGTAAAACTTTCGTCAATTACATTACGAGAACACGAAATGATTCCGTTTTCTATCTCTCTCCCTTTCTTTTCCCCTCTCTCTCTTTCTTTCTTTTTTTCTTTCTTTCTTTCGTCTGTTTGTCTATATACACATTTATTTATGTGTTTTGTTTTTTGAAAATGTTTGTTTTAAATCTTAGGGTCTTTTATTATTCTCATCCAGGAGAGGTGAAGTGTACATCATATAGCAGCGGAACGTGAAGGTGGGAAGCAAACATGACCCATATAACACACACACACACATACACACACACATACACACACACACACACAAATACAGAATCAAACATGCATATATATTTATACCTGTATGTATGTATGTATGTATGTATTTATCTGTCTGTCTTTCTATCCATATATTATTATATGAGCTTGTTGCTCTTGTATTTTGTTCTCAACGTGCCACCATTGGTGAAACTTGGCAGGAATTCATAATAAAAATTTATGTGTATGTCATAATATATATATATATATATATATGTGATGTATGTATATATACTCACACACATATATATACATATGATGTATGTAATGATGTATATATATATGATGTATGTTAGATGATGTATGTATGTATATATTATATATATATATATATATAAGAAATTAAATATAGATATTATGATGATATATATATATATATAAGAAATTAATATAGATATATATGATGTATATATATATATATTATATATAGCAGCATGGGAAATGGACGTTAAATGATGGTGATGTTGTATTTACTCATCAGCATTGTTTAAGTTTTCCTTCGTAATACCAACCACGTCTTTTTTGATGGCAACACATTAGTAAGGGGATCCAGCGTAGATACTATGCCAAAACAGACAACTGGAGATCTGGACACGCTCCGGCTGGCCAGCTCCTGTCAAACTGTCCAACCCATGCCAGCATTGAAAACAGACATGAAACGATTATGATGATGATTATATATATATATACATGATCTTCATGTAGATAGATGAGTCTTAGAGTTTCGTTTTAAAAGCATCATGATTTGTGCACTTAGGATAAAGAAGTCTGAATATCAGTGATGTATTAAAAATGTGTCTACAAAATATATTTTGATAGATGCATGGTTAAGAAATTCATTTTTCAACCATGCAGTTTTGGGTTCAGTCCCACTGCATGGCACCTTGGGTAATCCTCTTCTACCATAACTCTGGCTGGCCAAAGCTTTGAGAGTCGATTTAATAAATGGAAAATGAGAGAAATACGTCTTAATGTATATATTAACGATTTATTGGATTCCAACTGCATAAGACCCTACAATACACACCTACATTTGGTTTACTAAGTATCTTTTAACCTGGTCACTAAAGGAGCTTTTTTTGATTACCATTGAATTATATAAATCCATATATTATATATTATATACAGGGTTGGCCTGGAGGTGCAATGGCCCAGTGGTTAGGGCAGTGGACTCGCGGTTATAGGATCATGGTTTTGACACCCAGACCAGGCATTGTGAGTGTTTATTGAGCGAAAACACCTAAAGCTGCACGAGGCTCCTGCAGGGGGTGGTGGCAAACCCTGCTGTACTCTTTCACCACAACTTTCTCTCACTCTTACTTCCTGTTTCTGTTGTACCTGTATTTCAAAGGGACCATCCTTGTCACACTCTGTGTCACGCTGAATCTCCCCGAGAACTACATTAAGGGTACAAGGGTACACATATCTGTGGAGTGCTCAGCCACTTGCACCTCAATTTCACGAGCTGGCTGTTCTGTCGAATGGATCAACTGGAACCTTTATCATAACCGACAGGGAGCCACGACAGGGTTGGCCAAAAGTCACCTGACAGTAAATCAAAAGCATTTATTTCCAAAACTATTTAGGTTTAAAAACTGAATGAATTTAATAAAAGCATCTAAATATGAACCTCATGAACATTGTTCAAACTGAGGTCCTTCTTGAGTGATACATTTTTCCATTCGAGTCAATACAGAATTACAGATAGTATTTATGGAATTTTGATTTACTGTCGGGTGGCTTTTGGCAAACCCTGTATGTGTGTGTGTGTGGTTTTGTTTGTGTCTCCTTGTCTTGACATTGCATAACTGTTGTAAGCAAGTATCACCATCAGACAAGCAATGTTTATTTGTTACCAGGCACAGGAGTGGTTGTGTGGTAAGTATCTTGCTTACCAACCACATGGTTCCGGGTTCAGTCCCACTGCATGGCACCTTGGGCAAGTATCTTCTACTATAGCCTTGGGCTGACCAAAGCCTTGTGAGTAGATTTAGTAGACGGAAACTGAAAGAAGCCCCTCGTATATATGTATGTGTGTGTATATGTTTGTGTTTCTGTGTTTGTCCCCTGACATTGCTTGACAACTGATGGTGGTGTGTTTATGTCCCCGTAACTTAGCGGTTCGGCAAAAGTGACCGATAGAATAAGTACTAGGCTTACAAAGAATAAGTCCTGGGGTCGATTTCCTCTACTAAAGGCGGTGCTCCAGCATGGCCGCACTCAAATGACTGAAACAAGTAAAAGAGTAATCTTCCATAAAAACATGTCTGGGCAAAGGGGAAATGTTACTTTGCCAAGAAACACTTCATTTCATGTTACTTCAGTCCACTCAGCTGACAAAAATAAATATTCTTGTGATGGACCAGCTTCCCATCCAGAGGGAAATATCACCACCATCACCACTACCACCACCACCACCACCACCACCACCATCACCATCCTTTAACGTCCATTTGCATGGGTTGGCATGGGTGGGATGGTTTGACTAGGGCTGGCAAATTCGGGAGTTGCCCCAGGTTTCAAACTCATTTGGCTTGGTTTCTAAGGCTGGATGAATGCCTAATGCCAACCACTTTACAAAGTGTGCTGGGTGCATGGCACATGGCACTGGCACACATGTGCCATGGAATCCAGGTAACTGGCCCTATGAGTCTATATGGTCGGGAAGGAAAGGAAGCACTCCCTTTGGTCATGAATGACCATGGGATTGCACCTAGAAAGTTCCCCTCCGAGATACAGGTCCAGGCAAGGTTGTTTATGGAAAACCAGTTGTCTCCCATGCATACCAGTCTGCCGTCCCATGCCATTATGTTACCCAAGGTGGACATAGCTTGGAACCAGTGACGTCGCTACTCAATTCTACAGCTGAGTGAACCAGTGCAACATGAAATTAAGTATCTTGCTCAAGAACACAACACACAGCCTGGTCCAGGAATTGAACTCAATACCTCATGATTGTGAGTTCAATACTCTAACCAGCGAGTCACGCACCTTCATTTAAGTTAAGTTAATTTTTTGGCTCAAAAAGCAAAAAGCAAGGCCATGTAGAGCGACATGGAGTTATGTACAGGGAGGGTGTTCATGTAAAGAGTTCAGGCCATTTCTGGTCAAGAGAGACTTTGAACCAAGCGGTCGTCGGCATCTTCACTATCTTGTCCGGCAGTTTATTCCACGGATCCGCAACCCGGATGGAGAAAGCCCCTCTCCTTCAATTGAGATGAAATCGTCGCAGATAGAGCTTTTTGGAGTGACCCCGCAGTCGACGCAGTGAAGAACAGCTCTTTTGAGAGGTTACACTTTCCGCTTGGAAGGAGCTTAGAAGCAGGTGAATGTTGGCAACAGGAAAGGCATCTGGCTGTATAATCTAACCCATGATAACATACAAGAAGTAGAGTTAAATAACGATCATGATCATGCAGATAGAGCTTTTTGGAGTGACCCCGCAGTCGACGCTCTGGAGCAGGAGTGAAGAACAGCTCTTTCGAGAGGTTACACTTTCCGCTTGGAAGGAGCTTGGAAGCAGGTGAAGGTTGGCAACAGGAAAGGCATCTGCCGTATAATCTGACCCATGATAACATGCAAGAAGTAGATGTTAAAATAACGATCATGATCATGCACACACACACATGTGGGAACACATGTCAGGGGATATCATTTGCATATGTTGTATGCAGATTTTGTTCTTCTTCTTCACCGTCTCAAAGCATTTTATTACCACATTCTTACTCATGAACACACTCTTGAAGGATCACAACTAGAGACTTTTGCATATTAAGAAGTGATGTTAAATTTCAATTTAACTGCCATTTATTTACCATGTTCCATAATTCTTTGACTTGCTCTGCTTCTCTAATCCATAGCAAGGAATTCTGATTATCAGCGTTGCCATTTATTCTTGTTGTTGTTGTTGTTAATGTTTTTCGTTTTGAAACTACTTTTTGTGTGTGTGTGTGTGTGTGGTATATATATATATATATATATATATATATATATATATATATATATATATATATATATATATATATATATATATACACACACAACACACACATATAAATATATATATAAATACACACACACACATGCACACACATAGAAACTGTAAAATCATATATTATATTTTGTTCTTCATATATGTATATATGTGGTGTACATATATTATATATATATTTGTGTGTATATATATTGTTTGTGGTGTGTTTAATATATATATATTTGTGTGTGGGATTACATAGATGTTTGTGTATATATATATATGTTTGTGTGTGTATATATTATATATAGTTTGTGTGTGTATTATATTATATATGTTTGTGTTATGTATATATATATATATATATGTGGTGTGTATGGTATATATATATATGTTTGTGTATGTATATATATATATGTTTGTGTATGTAATATATATATGTTTGTGTATGTATATATATATATATGTTTGTGTATGTATATATATATATAATAATTGTTTGTGTATGTATATATATATATATACACACATATACACATGCACAAATATATGCACACACTAATTCACCACATACACATGTCTATATATGTGTGTGTGTGTGTGTGTGTGTGTGTGTATGTGTATATATTTGGTATTCAGCGGTAGCTTTCTTTTACACTTTAAGATGAATTGAAATAATCTGACAAGCTGTGTGACTTAAGGAAAATTCTTCAAACTCCCCCCCCCCAACAATTCTCTCTTCCTTCCTTTTTCTTTCTTTCTTTCTTTGTTTATTTCTTTCATTTATTTTATGTCATGCTTTTGCATACTCTTCAGGTTCGAACTATAGCGAGAAATGTGATGTGTTCAGTTGGGGAATCATTTTATGGGAAATATTCACACGTCGGAAACCTTTCGATGAAATGGGTGGACCAGCCTTTCGTATAATGTGGGCCGTACACCAAGGTAAAAATTTCTATTCCATCTTTTTTTCTTTCTTTCTTTCTTTCTAATTTTTTTTTTTTTTGGTGTTTCAAAAAAATTTTTTTTTTTTCAAGAATTTGTATTTTTATTTCGTTTCTGTTGCTTGCTTCGTTTTATTTATTTTCTTTTGTTATTACCAATATTGTTTTTTTTTTTTGCTTGTTTTCCATTCCTCGTCATTCCTATATATTTCACAGTCTCTTCAATGGTTACAGATGTGCATGTGTATTTGTCAAGCGAATAAAAGACACCTCTCTGCATCGAGAATATCAAGAATACCCACCTTTTGTTTCTGTCACAAACCAGCATCTAAAACGAAGAAGAGGAAGAAGAAGAAGAAGAGCATGACCATTCTTCTTCTTCTCCCCCTCTTCCTCCTTTTCATTTCATTGACTTCTTATTATTTAAATTTAAAAAAAAAAAATTTAAAAGAAAAAAGATTTTATTTGTTCCATTTGCTTCATTTCTCTCTTTTGTGCTGTATGATTCATTTTGACAAGTTTCTCGCAGACATCACCATCACCATCATCATCATCATCATCATCATTATTAATAGTAGTAGTGGTTATAGCAGTATCATCATTATCATCATCGTCCCTTCCATTATGAGGACAGCCACCACCTCCACCACCACAACTGCCATGGCCGTCACCATCACCACCACACCACCACCACCACTGCCACGCCACCGCCGCTGCCGCCTCAATTCTTTTGGCTTTTGCTCACTTTTCTTAACTTGTATAAAGTCAGATTTATTTCTGTGAATTGTAAAGACACTGATCCTTCACTGGATTCAAAGGATTCTTTATTATCATCATCATCATCATCATCATCATCATCATCATTATTATTATTATTATTATTATTATTATTATCATCATTATATTTGTTTGTTTATTTTATTTTATTTTGTTTTGTTCATTGTTTGTTTAGTGAATAACCTCTGGCTTCCTCTAGAAATTTCCAATCTTTTCTTTGTTGCAACATGTGACGCTTCATATAATTACTTATAAATGGGCCATCATCATCATCATTGGCAGAAAAAAAAGAAGAGGAAGTTCCTTTTTCAATTTGTTCTGGCTCTTTTCAGTCTGAGTTCAAAGTCTGCCAAGGTTGATTTTTTGCCTATCATCCTTTCAGGGTTGACAAAATAAGTACCAGTTGAGCACCAAAGTTGATATAACCCACTAGCCCCTTCCTCCAAAATTTCTGGCATTGTGTCCCTGGTAGAAAGGATTATTATTAATATTATTATTATTATTATTATTATTATTATTATGGCAGTGAACTGGCAGAATTGTTAACACGCGGGGTGAAATGCTTAGCGGTATTTCATCTGTCATCACGTTCTGAGTTCAAATGCCACTGGGTTCGGCTTTGCCTTTCATCCTTTCGGGGTTATTAAAATAAGTACCAGTGAAACACTGAGGTTGATGTAATCGACTAGTTCCTTCCCCTCAAATTTCAGGCCTTGTGCCTATAGTAGAAAGGATCATCATTCTTCTTCTTCTTCTTCTTCTCTTCTTCTTCTTCTTCTTCTTCTTCTTCTTCTCTTCTTCTTCTTCTCCTCCTCCTCCTCCTCCTCCTCCTCCTCCTCCTCCTCCTCATTATTATTCTATGTTTGACTTTTGCTTTACATTTGTACAAGTTGGCTCCAAGTCTCACCTAGAGACCTCAAGAGACAACAAGTTGGAAGTTCATGTTGGTGTTATGCCTAGGGTGCCATATATTTGGTTTTGTACTTAGTGTTGTACTAGTGAATGTCTAAAAAAAACCATACGAAAATTATGTTTGTTTTAAAACTTGAGATTACATAGAAAGTATTTTGCGTAGGATATGGGCAGTTCCCATGAGCACTATCTTTTGAATTTCTGCCATTTTTTATCATTCCTTATTATTATTATTATTATGGCTGTGAGCTGGTAGAATTGTTAGTATGCCAGGCAAAATGCTCAGCGGCATTTTGACTGTCACCATGTTCTGAGTTCAAATTCCGCCGAAGCCAGCTTTGCCTTTCATCCCTTTCGGGGTCGATAAAAAAATGTACCAGTCAAGCCATAGGGTCAGTGTTGTCAATTAACCTACTTCATTGAAAATTTGACTTGACAGGTTTCACGGATATTCTCCTTCAATCTTATAGTACAGATCACAGAAGAAACTCAAGTGAGTGGACAAGGGTTATATTTTTTTGATTCTCAAGATATTAATTTTGGTATAGTCAAAAATTACAGAGTTGGAATCACATAGTTAACCCTTTAGCATTCAAACTGGCCATATCCGGCCAAAATATTTAACCTGTTTTATATTGAAACTGACCAGCTCTCGCCTCTCACCTCAGCCCTACCATGTCATTCTAAAACTCAAAAATAGCATCACTGAAATCTCTAAACTACAAGATAATGCATGATTAATTCAAAACAATATAAATAAACAAATATCACATTTGACAGAATAATCTGAACACTAAAGGGTTAACCCATTAGCATATCTGACCAAAATATTCTAACTGTTTTATGTTCAAACTGGTCAGATTTCACCTCTCACACCTACCCTACAATGTCATTCTAGAAATAAACAATCACATCATTGAAATCTCAAAGATAGAAGATAATTCAGGATTGATTCATAACAGCATTGCATTTGACAGAGGAATCTGAATGCTAAAGGGTTAAAAATGGTTCTTGTGATGTAAATAGTAGTAAAATATCTTCAATAAATACTCACTGAACCGTATTTAACCAGAATTTGAGAATGTCTTCGGAAGAGACTAGAATGGATTCAGGAAAAAGCAATGTACTTGAGTCACAAGAGTCCTTGAGGAAGTCAGAGCCAAAATTCTTGAGGTTGTTTTACTGATTATAGGCGTCTCAAAAGCTTTTGATCCGCTCCATTAAGTAAATTCTTCTTACATACATGAGAAGAAGTGACACCTGTGATGATGCTCCTACAAAGGATACAGTAATTGAAGTATGATCACCTGGTAGACGCATCAACTTTGACATCAGTGTAGGCATCTTGCAAGGTGATACATTTGCACTGTTCTAATTGTGAAAGTGCAGGCCAAGTGGTTCTAAAGTTCAAAGGTCGTGAAGCATGACCTTTGAACTTTAGGTCTCACCGAGGAAATGACCAGAGACCGAGACCTTTGGAAGTATGCTGTGTGTGGGAAGACCTGGCAGGACAAGTGAGACCATAACCCATGGCCTCTACCTGGGATGTAGCCAGCCCACTTATGCATACCTTTCCTTCTTGTGATACAAACCCTACTTGTGAAGACCTGTTGAGGCAAGTGAAAATCAAAATTGAAATCGATCAACATCAATGGAAATTGTAGCTGTGATAACTGTGCCGGTAGCACATAAGAGAACCATCCAAACGTGGCCATTGCCAGTGCCGCCCCGACTGACCTCCGTGCCGGTGGCACATAAAAAGCACCATCTGATTGTGGCCGTTGCCAGCTTCGTCTGGCACCTGTGCAGGTGGCACGTAAAAAGCACCCACTACACTCACGGAGTGGTTGGTGTTTGGAAGGGCATCCAGCTGATGCTAAATGATGATGATGATGACGATGATGATGTTTACAGTTGTAAGATTGATTCCTGGTGACACATTGTGTTCTTGAGCAAGACACTTTATTTCACTTTGCTTCAGTCCATTCAGCTGGCTAAAATGAGTTGTAGCTGTTTTTCAAAGAGCCAGCCTTGTCACATTCTGTGCCGTCTGGAATCTTCCTGAAAATTACATTAAGGGTACATGTGTCTGTGGAATGTTCAGCCACTTACATGTTAATTTCAAGAACTGGCTGTTCTGTTGATCGGATCAACTGAAAACCCTCATCATTGTAACTGACAGAACGCTGGTTCTAATTTATCTGTTTCTTTACTACCCACAAGGGGCTAAACACTGAGGGGACAAACAAGGACAGACAGATGGATTAAGTCGATTATATCGACCCCAGTGTGTAACTGGTACTTAATTTATCGACCCCGAAAGGATGAAAGGCAAAGTCGACCTCGGCAGAATTTGAACTCAGAACGTAACAGCTAGGCATTCCGGCCGGCGTGCTAACGATTCTGCCAGCTCGGCATTCCGGCCGGCGTGCTAACGATTCTGCCAGCTAGGCATTCCGGCCGGCGTGCTAACGATTCTGCCAGCTCGCCGCCTATTATCGGCATCATCATCATCATCTTCATCACTGGTTCTAATTTATCGTCTGCCATTGCACTTCAGTTGACAAAACAATTCACTCCGTCTCTCCCTCCCACCTGATTATGACAACAACGTGTATTACAGATTATGTTGGTGGTATTGATCCCTTCACAGACACAATCTCGGAAGCTGTTGCTCTTCCACATAACCTTGAAAAAAATGACAGAAGATTTTGGTCTTTGTATCAACAATGTAAAAGCCGGTGGCACACAAAAGCACCCACTACACTCTCAGAATAGTACCTGTCCCTCCCTTCCCCCCCATCCCCAACATGGCTGCAGTCCAAAGACAGAAGCAAGTAAAGGATAAGCATTAACGTTGACCTTCGGCCTCATTTATCTTAGCTGTTTTGGGCTGAGTTCATAAAGGTCGCAAGCACTGCCCACAGCCCCTCTTGCCCTAATTAACTTAGCCAAAAAGAAAAAAAAAAGTTAAAGCAAAAACAAAATCACTAGATTCTTTGATTCATAATTTAAGAATTTTTAGAATCTTATTCTTTATTATTTTCTTCCCCCCCGCCACCGCCTCCTTTTTCTTCCTGTTTCTGCTGAATGGTGAATTGAGTTTACGGTTTGAAGAGAAAGGTGGTTATGTAGATGTCAGACTGACAGAAGTCATTAACTCACAATGAAAGATAAACGAGAAAATGAGAAAGCGTCTGACTTGACTAATTAACCTCACCTGTGCTTGTCGTCTTATTATTGTTGTCATCATCATCATCATCATCGTTCGCTTTCTGTTTTCATTTATTTATTTACATATTTTTTCCTTTGATTTTTTTTTTTTTTTACATACGTCATTTGTGTGTTTTTTATTTGTTTTTCTTTTTGAATTATTAACACCACATTTAGATGAGTTAAAGATCTTCGTCGTTTTTTTGTTGATGCTCTTATTAACACTAGAGAACAAACAAACACACACACACACACACACAGATACATACACACACACACACACACGCGGAGGCGCACGTACACAAGCACACAAATACAACAAAACAACAAGCAAACAGACAGTGAGACCGGGTTAATAGTCTGGTCAATTATTATTAGTTTAATGGTATAATTAATTTATCTCCTTGAGAATAACCAGAATGGAAGAGAGCTTAAATTGTGGTTTACACTTCCTAGATTGATTTCTGCCAAAACTGTCTCATCAGATTTTTAATTGACCTCAGACAGATTATACGCCACTCTGTATGTATGTGTATGTGTGTGTGTGTGTGTGTGTGAGTGTGTGTGTGTGTGTTGTGTGTGTGTGTGTGTGTGCATTGTGATGCTCACTTGCTGTTGTGGTGGTGGTGATCGCAGCATGAAATTGCTATGTAAAAGAAAACAAATGCTGATAAAGGTTCATCATTTTCATCATCATCATCATCATCATCATCATTCTTGTCATCACCACTGGTGGTCGTTGTTGTCATTATCATCATCATTGTTGTTGGTGTCAGTGTCATCATCATTGTTGCTGTCATCGTCGTTATCATCATCATCTTCGTTGTCATCATCATTGTTGTCATCATCATTATCATCATCATTGTTGCTGTCATCATCATCATCATCATCTTCGTTATCATCATCATCATCATCTTTGTTGTTGTCATCATCGTTGTCATCATCATTATCGTCATCATCATCATCATTATTGTCATGGCTGTCATAACTGTCATTGTCATTATCAACATTATCATCATTATCATTCTCTTCTTTCTCCTCTCTGCATCATCATCATCATCATCATCACCGTGACTGACCAGGCTATCAGATGTTGCTACACATCGCTGGTCACAATGCACTTCGCATTGTTTCAGCCTTCAAATGACGCCACCCCGCTGGCTAAGTGAGCAGGCCAACAGAAGAAAGAGTGAGAGAAAGTTGTGGCGAAGGAGTACAGCAGAGATCACCACTACCCCCTGCCGGAGCCTTGTGGAGCTTTAGGAGTTTTCGCTCAATAAACACTCACAACCACCAGGTCTGGGAATCAAAACCACAATCCTACAACCGCAAGTCCGCTGCCCTAACCACTGTGCCATTGCGCCTCCCATCATCATTATAGTGTTTGCTTTTCCTTGCTGGCACAGCGCCTCACACCCTCCTGCATCTGGCACCCACAAAGAACAGAGCAAAACACCAAACTTAGTTGTTTATTGGATGTTTTTGTCCTCTTTTTTGTCTTTTTTATGTCTGGATGCTCTTATATACGAGGGTGAGTCAAAAAGTAATGCCATTTTGTTTAGGACAGGTATAATTACCCCAACACAGGAACATGTGTCATTCATCAAAATGAAGCTGGTCCTCTGTGGATCACATCCCTACTTTTCAACATAGTCACCCACCCATCCCAAATATCTCTCTTGTATATCCTCTCTCTGTCTGTCTGTCTCTCCCCCCTCTCTCCCACTTTGTCTTCATGTATTTTTTTAATGTTTTACTCAATTGAAATATATTTTGATTTCATTTATAATTCTTGCTAAACTGGATATGTGCAAAACAATACAACATATAATGCACACACACACACACACACACACACACACACCACACACACATTGATAGCAACATATTATAATCATCTCTGTCTCTCTTTCTTTCTCTCTCATAGACAGGAACACATTGAAGCTCACAACAATATACACACACATACACAACAAAGCATATGCAATATACTCACACATTCTCACACCTTTACAAAAACAACACACTGCACAACACACACACACAGCAAACAATACACACACACACCTGTATGCTCACACGCGCATATTAACTCACCAAAGCACACAACCACTTCGCACAGCACACACACACCACACACACACACACAGAATAAGACCAAAGCACAATACACACACATACATAGAGTAATATGAAAGCACATACACACACACACACAGAATAAGACCAAAGCACAATACACACACACACACACACACACTCACACACACACACACACGATAACACACAGAGAGTAATATGAAAGCACATAACACACACACACACACTCACACACACACACACACACACACACACAGAGATTAATATGAAAGCACATAACACACACACACTCACACACAGAATAAGACCAAAGCACAATACACACACATACATAGAGTAATATGAAAGCACATAACACACACACACACACTCACACACACACACACACACACTCACACACAGAATAAGACCAAAGCACAATACACACACATACATAGAGTAATATGAAAGCACATAACACACACACACACACTCACACACACACACACACTCACACACAGAATAAGACCAAAGCGCAACACACACACACACACACACATAGTAATATGAAAGCACATAACACACACACACTCACACACACACACACACACAGAATAAGACCAAAGCACAATACACACATTAAGTAATATGAAAGCACATAACACACACACACACACACTCACACACAGAACAAGAGCAAAGCACACAACACAACACACACAACACAACACACACAACACAATACACACACACAGAGAGAGTAACACGAAAGTGCACCCCCCCCACCCACCCACCCACTTAACACCAACACACTGGCAACCAACTTGTTGGAATCATTTCATGCAGAGCCAGATAGTTTTGTTCTCTTCCAATGATTCTGTTTATTTTAATACATTCTCTCATCAAACACTTAAAGAACTTACGTTTTTCTCATAATGCTTTTTCACATTCTCTCTTGGAATTTCTCATATTTTCTCTTCTCTCTTTTGTTTTTTTTCCATCTGTGTAATTCCTTTTTAACAAATACTATTGATTATTATTATTATTATCATCATCATCACTGTCATCTTCATTATCATTGTTATCATCATCATTATTACTATTATCATTGTTAGTATTATTATTGTTATTAATATTACTATTATTTTATTTTATTACTATTATCATTGTTCTCATTATTAGAATTATTGTTGTTATTATTGTTATTATTAGTGTTATTATTGTTATTATTAGTGTTATTATTGCTATCATCATCATCATTAATATTATCATTATTATTATCATTGTCATTCTTATTCTTATCATTATTATTATTACTATTATCATCATCATTACTATTATGATTATTATTACTATTATTATTATCATCGTCATCGTCATCATCATCATCATCATTATTATTATTATTATTATTATTATTATCATTATTATTATTATTATCATCATCATCATTATTATCATTGCTATTACTACTGTTATAATTTTTATTATTGTTATTGCTGTTATTACGATATTATTGTTATTGTTCGCTTTAAAGAAAAAAATATAATTTCTTTTTACCAAGAAATAAATATATATTTTTTTCTTTTGGTTTTTTTTTTTTTTATAATTTTATTTTCAATTTAAAAATTTGTTTCTATGGAAAATCTTATTAGAAATATTACAGAAGACAAAAACAAAAAAAAATGCTTTAAGAATTATATAATTCTTTTATCAGTTTCAAAATGCCATGAAATACAAAAAACAAAAAAAAAATTAATTAAAAAAAATAAAATTGGTTTTGATATTAAATGTAATAAGTAATAAATACTAATAAGAAATGTTAATTGAACTGTTTATTTCAGGAACACGGCCTCCGTTAATCAAAAACCTCCCTCCACCTTTAGAGATCCTTATGACAAGGTAAGTTTTTGTCCATTGCTTGTTCGTTTGCATTTTTTTGTTTTGTTTTGAAACAATTAAGGTGCTTGGTTTTTATTTTCATTTATTTGTTTATTTATTATTATTATTATTTATTTATTTTTTTTTGAAAATGCTATGGTTTGGAAGAAGGTAGAAGTTGTGTTCATTTCATGGCTGGTGAAAGAGATGCCGTTAATGTTCTTCTCCAATAGCTGCAGATTTAAAGCTGCATGAGGAAAAAGCAAAATTGAAGAACCAAAAAAAAAAAAAAAAAACCTAAAAAACACCCCTCCGAAATTCTCCCCCCACCGAAAAAAAAAAACCTAAGCAAAGAAAGGATTCCAAGGAACTGATATTCTGGAATGAAAGTTTGGGAATAAGAAGTTCAATACAAGCTGCGGGCACAATATTTATTTCTTTACTACCCACAAGGGGCTAAACATAGAGGGGACAAACAAGTACAAACAAAGGGATTAAGCCGATTACATCGACCCCAGTGCGAAACTGGTACTTTATTTATCGACCCCGAAAAGATGAAAGGCAAAGTCGACCTCGGCGGAATTTGAACTCAGAACGTAGCGATAGACGAAATACCGCTAAGCATTTCACCCGGCGTGCTAACGTCTCTGCCAGCTCGCCGCCAATATTGCGGGCACAATATTGGAGGACAAAAGGCAGAGAGAGATAGAAGTTATGAGTAGCGTACACTATATGATGTCATCATCGTTTAACTCATTAATATTCGGATTATTTTATCATATGTGATGCTTATTTAATTACATTATTTTCAATTAATCATGCATTATCTTGTAGCTTTGAGATTTCAATAATGGGATTGTATATTCTTAGAGTGACATTGTAAGGTTGGTTTAAGAGCTCAGATCTGACCAGTTTGAGCATAAAGCATTTAGAATACCCAGGCCAGATATGGCTGGTTTAACCCTTGAAAATATGCAAATTTATTCTGTCAAATGTAATGCTCTTTCATTTACATTGTTTGTAATTAACCGTACATTATTTTGTAGCTTTGAAATTTTGATGATGCGATTGTATATTTTTTAGAATGGCATTGGAGGGTGAGTGTGATAAGCTGGATCTGGCTGTGTGTGTGCTTGTTCATATCTTTAACCTTTTACTTGTTTCAGTCATTAGATTGTGGCCATGCTGGAGCACTGCCATGAAGAATGTTTTTAATCAAACAAAAAGCACCATCCGAACGTGGCCAATGCCAGCGCCGCCTAGACTGGCTTCTGTGCCGGTGGCACGTAAAAAGCACCATCTGAACGTGGCCAATGCCAGTGCCGCTTTGACTGGCTTCTGTGCTGGTGGCACGTAAAAAGCACCAACCGATTGCGGCCACTGCTGAACTCCCCTGGCCCCTGTGCCGGTGGCACGTAAAAAGCACCCACTACACTCACTGGAGCCTGGTGCAGCGTCCTGGCTTCCCAGACCCCGGTCGAACCATCCAACCCGTGCTAGCGCGGAAAACAGACGTTAAACAATGATGATGATGATGACAAAATTGCCCCCAATAGATTTTTTTTAAGCCTCGTATTTGTTCCATTGCTTTTTTTTGCCGAACCACTAAGTTACAAGAATGTAAACAAACCAACAATAGTTGTCAAGTGGGGGTGGAGACAAGCACAAACACACATTCATGTGCGATGGGCTTTTTCATTGGTCCAAGGCTACAGTGAAAGACATTTGCCCCTGGTGCCATGCAGTAAGATTGAACCAAGAACTATGTTGTCCTTACCTCACAGCCATACCTGCACCTTTACATATGTACATACATACGGCGCGGGCATGGCTTGTCAGCACGGGCATGGCTTTTTGGCACGGGCATGGCTGTGTGGTCAGGAAGCTTGCTTCTCAGCTACATGGTTTCGGGTTCAGTCCCACTGCATGGCACTTTGGGCAAGTGCCTTCTGCTATAGCTCTGGGCCAACCAATGCTTTGTGATTGAATCTGGTAGGCGGAACTTACTGCCGTGTGTGTAGGTGCTTGTGCCTCTCCGAGAGAGAGAGGTGTATATATATATATATATATTTCTTTATTGCCCACAAGGTGCTAAACATAGAGGGGACAAACAAGAATAGACAAAGGGTTTAAGTTGATTGCATCGACCCCAGTGCGAAACTGGTGCTTTATTTATCGACCCCGAAATGATGAAAGGCAAAGTCGACCTCAGTGGAATTTGAACTCAGAACGTAACGGCCGATGAAATATGGCTACGCATTTCGCCCGGTGTGCTAACGTTTCTGCCAGCACGCCGCCTTAGGTGTGTATATATATATATATATATATATATATATATACACACACACCTCTCTATATATATGTATCATCATCATGTTAATAATCATCAATAATAATAAACTCCAAAAAAAGCCTCATGATAGCAAAGGAGAATGGGCACCTGCCAGCCAAAAGTTTGGGGTGGGCTGCACCTGCCTACCTCGGTTGCCATGGGATTGAGGTAGGTCTGGCCACCCCTGTTAACGGGGCCAAAACCCGGATTTAAAACACTGGATGATGATGATGATCATCATAATAATCATCGTTGTCATGACCGTCATTGAACTTCTGCTTTCCATGCTTGCGTAAACAAGAAGACACTCCCCTCCCGTCACTGGCACCGCCGCCGCCGCCGCCACACCAATATTGAGTGTCTTCCCCCACCACCACCCCGGCTTCTCTTCTCACAGAACAGAATCGGTTCCGTGTCACTGTGCCCTCTTTCGTCACTCTATACCTGTCTCGTCTACAAGTGAACAGAAGTATTTATTTATTTGCTTCCGTGCATCTGTCCGTCCTCGTCCTTCCACCCAGCCATCCACCCCTCTTCATACCTTTCTTTCATCTCATCGAAAACACCCATTGACTCTCATTTACAAATCACCTTATATGTACACTTATTATTTTCATGCTTCTCTCTTGATTTGCCATTATCGTTTTTTTTTCTTCTTCTGTTTCTTTTTCTTTTCTTTTCTTCCACTCAGTGACTTCCTTTCTTCACTTCTGAAAGATGTGTTTCTTTTGAATAGAATGAACTTCTCTGCTATTTCTTTTACCTCACCTCCCTCTCCGCTTCTCTTTTTCTTCAGGTGTCTTTTTTTTTGCAGCCTCTCTTTCATCTTCTCTCTCTCACCTGTTTTTTCCCTTTCATCTCTCTCTCTCATCTTCTCCCTCTCTTCTTCTCTCACATATCTCTTTCTCATCCCTCTCTCATCTTTCTCTCTCATCCCTCTCTTATCCCTCTCTCTCATCTTCTCTGTCTCGCTCATCTCTTTCTCTCTCATCTTCTCCCTGTCTCTCATCTCTATGTCTCTCATTTGGTCTCCCTCTTTCTTTCTTTCTACCTTCCTCATCTCTCTCTCATCCCTCTCTCTCATCTCTCTCTCTTATCCCTCTCTTATATTTCTCTCATCCCCCTCTCTCATACATCTCTTTTCTCTCATCTCTCTTCTCTTTTATCTTCTCATCTCTTTCTCTCTCTCATCTTCTCTGTCTCTCATCTTCTCTGTCTCTCATCTTCTCTCCCTCTCTCATCTGGTCATCCTCTTTCATTTTCTCTCTGTTTCTTTCTCTCTACCTCCCCCCATCTCTCACCACACCTCTCTCAGTATTGGTCTATCCTCTTTGTTATAACGACAGGTTGAGAAATGGGTAGAGGTAAGATGAAAGTATGTTATCTTTCCATTATATTACTCGCTTTATTATGCTGTCACCATGCTCTGGCTTCATATTCGGGTGCAGCAGATTGCATGTACGTAGCTAGCATCTCACTATGTACTTGAACTCAGAATGTAAGGGGAGGTAAAAGTAAGGAAATAAAATAAATGATGGAGTGGTTGGCGTTAGGAAGGGCATCCAGCCGTAGAAACATTGCCAGATCAGACTGGGCCTGGTGCAGCCTTCTGGCTTCACAGACCCCAGTTGAACCGTCCAACCCATGCCAGCATGGAAAGCGGATGCTAAACGACATTGATAATGATGATGATGATGATGATGCTACTGGAGTGTTTACGATCCCGTAACTTAGCAGTTCGGCAAAACAGACTGATAGAATAAGTACTAAGCTTACGAAGAATAAGTCCTGGGGTCGATTTGCTCGACTAAAGGCGGCACTCCAGCATGGCCACAGTCAAATGACTGAAACAAGTAAAAAAAGTACAAGAGAGTAAAGAGAATAAATAAATAATTGATTCTTGGACATTGGGCAGCTGCGTGTACAGTAACCATGGCAGCATCTGGCGATACAGACATCCCTGAGAGCCAGGCATCCCACTCCTTGCCCCTGTCTCTTACTTTCAAGAATCGGTTGCATTTGAATGAAAATAGTGTTGGAAAATATAAATCCGACACATGACCGGATTGACTTATGACCTGTCAGTCGGAATGGAACTTGGTCATCATCATCATTGTTCGACCGTGGTCGAGACAATGGAATTTACCATGCTACACCAGACTTCACGGTCCATCATGGCATTACGGAAGTCCTGTTGCTGGATGCCTGTATCCCTGGAGATTACATCAGGGTAGGAGAGTGTGCGCCCTCTGGTATTGCGAGTAGATGGCTTCCAGAGGAGGAGAGTAGAAATTACCTCTTTTTCAGCTCTACAACCATGTCCAGCAAACTGGACTCTTACCTTTCACAAGAACTTGGTCGTGAGTCGAGGAGAAGGTGTTCTGTCAGTTGATTCGACTTGGATTTCACTGACCACAGACTTCCCGATAAGTTTGTGTCTTGGTGCCAAGGTTCAGCTTTGTCTCTCAATTCTCAAATGTTTAAAATAAATTCTATTATAAATACAACAATGGAACGAGGAGATTCTATTGAACGGCCGGCTCTTCTCTGTAAATCACTGGATTTGTTTGTATTCAAAACAAATTTAATAGAATTTGTATAACAGCTGACAAAATTCCTTGAGCTATTTAGTTACTTTCCCCTACATTCTGAGTTCAAATCCTACCAGGGTTGACTTCATTTCTAATTCATTCAGGGTTAATAAAATAAACATCAGTAACTTTATATCATCATTATCATCATCATAATTGTCATAATCATAATTATCAGATACCCACTTCACAGGCCGACACAGTTCAAGTCAGTTGTTATTTGGAGTTACTGCTCTGCTAAACAGGTTGCAGACCATGGTTTCCTGTCACCAATGACAGGAAAGGCATCTGGCCATAGAAAAATCTACCTCAATAAATTCCGCAAGCATCGGAAGAGGACGTTAAATGATGCTGATTCTCTTCTAAATTATCTCTCTTCATTTGCCAACCACTTTACAGAGCGTACTAGGTGCATTTTACCATGGCACCAGGATTAAAGTTTTTTTCCTTGTCTCCAGTAACATTAAGGAGTTTCTCTACATTGT